>NC_035163.2:29042157-29346949 GCF_001659605.2 Manihot esculenta | reverse complement strand
TTGTGAAAATTTGTTGAACTTGTCTTTATTTGTCTTAGAGCCTCTTTATCTTGTATATGCTGTTCTAGGAGACTATGATTGTTACTGTTGTTATGGTCTGCTGTGAGTTGAACCAGGGGCTGTTCAGTTAAATAGTGTTGGAATGGATTTTAGCTTTGCACCTTTCATTGTAGACTCTCTGATTTATGCCTTATCAAAAATCTAATGCCACATTGACATTTGCTACATCTTCAATTCTTGTGTATGTCCTGATTGCAGAATTCTCCATATGCTATTTGGATAGCTTATCAATGCCTTGCTTATCTTGTCTACGAATTGGCTTATGATACTGTCCTGGTTTCAGGGGAATGAAGATCGTCATTCTTGTGCTCGGTTAGTCAAACCTTTGAGTCAAGGTTAGTAGGCTGTCTAGATGTACTTGTTTTTCATTTTCAATAAAACATGTGCATGTTGTATCCAGATATTTTCTTTTCTATATCTCTTGGCATTTGGCTGATTTAGTTAGTAATAAGCTTTCTGCTACTAATGACTGAAAAAAAAAAATTTGCTACTACTGTTTGATATTTTTCTTCTATTTATTTTTATATTTTCAAATCCATGTGTATGTCGTAGTAAGCACAATTTTTTGATGTGGAAGATCTTGTGCTTTATATTTTGTAACTGTATGGGTTCTTATGTTCCGTGAGATATATTTTCAGCCCTTAGTAGGCCTTTTGTGGGGACTTATGACAGACTTTAAAGCTGCAAATGGAGTCTGAAGTTTAAAATTGAACTTCTTGTTTAGAGCTTATGACAAGTGGTGAAAACATTTGAGTTCTTTTGTATTTGTGAAGGAGAAAAAAATGGTACCTTTTTTTTCTGTCAAATAAAAAATGGTACCTTTAAAGTGAGAAATAATGCACATTGTTGTCCTGAATCAGTTATCCAAGTGAGTATGTTCTTGTGACATAATTCTTGGTCTGATTTCTTCCTAAGTACTTGTGAAACCTTTAGAGGATGAGGGACACTGAATCAAATGCATCATATGATTTGTGGCAACTGGTAAGTAAGAGGAGTTGCTTACCAGGTTTAGCTGTTATTTGATTTTAGCCCTTGATGATGGATTTATGCTTAAATTTTTTTTTTATTGAAATAGCTTTAGCCGTTTGTTGTCTTTAAACAGTCTTTTTCCATGTTAGCACTTCTGCTGCTGCTGCTTCTCCCCTTTATTTTTAGCAACTTGATTCTGCAATGAATTGTTTTGACATGGAATCATTCTTGTTGCAGGGGGCTTCCTGGACTTGACAGCTTATGCTGTCATTGAAGGGGGAAACAAGAATAATACTGAATTTTCTTCACAAACTGCAGCTAGTTATTTAGTACCTCCAGATAGATCAGAGAAAGTGGCCGAGAGAACTGCATTTCTGGAGACACAAATAGTTGAGGATAAAAAAGGCTCAGATGCCCCAGATATTGGTGCAGGTAAAACTAGTTGTTCAGATAGCACTTCAGTACGAGATGCATCAGCTGAAATTGGAAGAGTTACTGTTGAGAAAGACTGTCACAATGGCAATGGTCCATCAAAAAAGTTGAGAACTGATAGAAGCATTCCTTTGAACTCCATGTGTTCGAATACCATAGAAGCAGCTATTTTGGACTTGGAGGAGTTGGTGAACCGGGTTAAGTGGATCAAGCATATCTTGGAGTTTGGGATGCCTTTGCCAAATTCTGTGCAGCCTTCCTGGAAATTTTTGGAGCATCGCTCATCGACCTTGCCAAAATGAGTGCTTTCTGGAAGGTTAGTTCATACGATGATTGGCCTGTCTGCAAAGTTATAGTTATATAAATGACAATTGAATGAAGTGAGATAATGCACTCAATCCTCTGAAGCGCTAGCTTACATAAAACTTCTGAGTTTTAGTCTTTTATGTAAAATTTGTCACCCTTTTACAAGCATAGGGTTGTCTTGCCTTTGGTCATGAGAAACACACAAAAAATGTAGTCAACTGACAATTTAAATAGCTTGGTGCAGTAAGAGCTATATTGAATGCGTAGTGTGGGCATGTGGGGCTGCAAATGACTGGTCCTTGCGTGCAACCAAAGATGTCAAAATTAGTATAGCGAAGGTTGTGTTTTGTGGTGTTGTATAATTTACTTGAAAAATATTGAAATTGGTTTCTTATATTGTGAACACAAGAACATATTGTTTCTTTTGTAATTGTATTCTTGTATTGAATCTATATTCCAGTTCTCAGGATCACATAGGATCGATAGTAAAACCATGAACCTGTTATCGCTGCTATGCTTTTTAGCACACTTGTTGATGGTGCCATTTGATGAGTAAGCTGTTTTATTCTCTGGGTTCTCTTTTCTCAAGTACTGTTTACCTCGCAATGCATCGTACTGATTTTATGAGCCTTAATGTATTTGGCCGTTGTCTTTTAGCGTTTTGTAGGGGAAAGATTGAAGATGAGGGTACATAACTTGGACATAGTTCTTGAGAAACAGACTGCATCAGTCACTTGACATGCACTGCAAGCAAGCTAGAGTTACTGTGCTGGGAGAACAGAGAAGCTGAAGTTTAAGAAATCCATATCGCAAACTTGTACAACAAACTTTAGAAACATGATACTCGAGAACCTCTATTCCTTTGTTAGATTTTTTATGCTACTGATCGAGTAGCTGTTTTAGTTGGTGGTCCTGCAAATGACACTCAAGAGTTGCTGTTAACTGATGAGAATGTTTGGAAATTGCTGAATATTTGAGCAACACAGCTCCTGATATTTTGACAAATTTCACACTTAAGAAACAGAATACTCATTAGTAGGTTTGGGTTCTCGGGGCCGAGATTGCTTTTACCCTCCCTGGGTGTATGCTAAAATTATTTTCACTTGATGTTAGTTTTAAAAACGAAAACTAACATTGGTACATAAAAAAAATGTAATTAGTATGACCATAATAATTGCATGAAATATATTTAGTAAAGAACATTAAATAAATAATTATAAGATAGTGAGAAATATCGGGGTTTTTGCTAATTTAGAGGGGTGAAATTTTTAATTTATGAATTAAGAATGGAAAAATATTTATAGATTTAGGATTTATTTATTTAAGTGGTGTTAGGATTTATTTTTTTTAATTTTTTAATTATTAATATATTATAATAAAATATTTATATTATATTAATTTAAAAATATTATTTATATTATATTTTTATAATAATAAATATTTTTTTATAATTTTAATATAATAATATTTAATAGATTTTATTAATAACAACAATAGTAAGATTGTCTACGACATTTAGGCATAATTTTATTTTATAATTTTAAATATTAATATATTTTATATATTAATATTTAATATATTTTATTATTAATATTTAAATAAAAAATATTATTCATTTTATATAATTTTAGTGTTATAAAATTAATATTATTCTGTAATTATATATAATACTATAAAATTATTATTACTTTTGTGATTATGTACTATTACTCATAATAAAATTAATAAAATATATTATAAAAATTTATTATAAAAAATATAATATAAATAAAATTATTAAATTAATATAAAATAAAAATAATATATTAATTAATTTATATTATTATAATATATTAATAATTAAAAAAATAAAAAAAATTAAACGGTAGGGGGCATCAGTGTGAGTGATGCCATGCTATTCTTTAAAAAAATATAAATAAATAAATAATGTGGCGACAGAAAATAATTTAATTTTTTTAATTATTAATATATTTATATTATATTAATTTAATAATATTATTTATATTATATTTTTATAATAATAAATATTTTTATAATTTTAATATATTAATATTAATATTTAATAAATTTTATTATTAATATTTAAATAAAAAATTACTGATATTATATAATTTCAAGATCATAACATTAATAATATTAATATTATGATGTAATTAAATATATAAAAATAATATATACATTTATTCTGTAATAAAATTTTTTTATTAATTTAATAGATTAATATAATAATTCTATAATTAAATAGTACCAGTAATTTTATACACATTTAATTTATTTTATAATTCTACAAAGTATTAACACCATTTATAAATAATTATTATATTTTAAAAAATATTTTTAATATATAAAAATATATTAAATTATTTATAATTTATTAAAAATTAATTAATTAATTAATTTAATTACAGAATAAATTAATTAAATTTATTATCTTTGATAAATGTGATCGTATATCATAACATAATTTTATTTTATAATTTTAAATAGCAATTCAATAACAAATAAATTTAATTTTTATAATTTTAAATATTTGTATTAATTATTTTTCTAAAAAATATTCATATTAATTAATTAATTCATTGAATTTTATTAATTATTTAAATCACAACATAATGTTATTCTATAATTTTAAATAAAAACTCAATAAAAATAAATTTAATTTTTATAATTTTAAATATCCATATTAATTAATTAATTATTTATTTATTTAAATTATAATATAATTTTATTCTATAATTCTAATAAAAAAGAAAATTTAATTTTTATAATTTTAAATATCCATATTAATTAATTAATTATTTATTTATTTAAATTATAATATAATTTTATTCTATAATTCTAAATACAGTCTAATAAAAAAGTAAATTTAATTTTTATAATTTTAAATATTTATATTAGTTAATTAACTTATTTATTTATTAATTATTTAATTTAGTACTTTTGTACATATATTTAATAAGGGTAAATAAATTTATAATTAATATTATTTAATTATAACGATATTATAATAATATATTAAAATTAATAAAATATATTATAATAATATATTAAATTAATATAATATAAATATTTTATTATAATATATTAATAATTAAAAAATAAAAAAAAATTTAATCATGGCAGCACTTGCCACAATTTTTCTTTTAAAAAATAAATAATACATAACGCTTATTTAATAAACCCCAAGTACACTCTTCGCCTGTCATCTCACAAATTCAAATTTTAAATTTAGAAAATATTTTTTTTCATCACCTAATTCACAAATTAAAAATATCCCATTCAAAATTAATGGTTTTGGCATTAGAATTACAATTATTATTGTTATAATTCTAAGATATATTAATAGAAATATTAAAAATTAATTAAAACGCATTTTTAAATTATTTTTTACAATCTGAAAAAGTGAGGGCCCAGGCCCAGGCCCAGGCCCAAGCCCAAGCGCTATCAATCAGCTTTGAATTCCATTTCTCGTTCTCACTCTGGGAACATTTCAAACTCCAATATTCCCGCGCCTCCCTTCTTTCTCTCTATCTCAACCATGGAACCTCAACCTCTGAAGCTACTGATGGTTCAAGGCCCTAGAGAGGGCGAGACCTTTGAATTCCTACCCGGATCCACCATCCGAATTGGCCGGGTAGTTCGCGGCAACAACCTTACTGTCAAAGATGCCGGCATCTCCTCGAAACACCTGGTTATCTCATCCCAATCGGGTAAATGGATAGTCCAAGACCTCGATTCCTCCAACGGCACCAGTCTCAACTCCTCCAAGCTCCCTCCCTTTGAACCCTTTGATCTCCACGATGGTGATACACTTAAGCTCGGTGAGTACACCTCCATCCTCGTTCAGTTCCGGGACGGCGAGGAGCCGTCCCTCTTAAGACGCAACCCGAGGAGAAAAGTCAATGAATCGGATAAAACAGGACGGGTTGCAAAGAACCGGGGCCGGAGGGCAGAGGTGATGGAAGCTGAAGAAAAGAGTGAATTGGAGAGGGAAAATGTTGAGATTTTGGAGGAAAGCAAGCCAATTCGAGGAAGAGGAAGACCGAGGAGAGCTAGGGTTTTGGATAAGGTCAAGGAGACTGATAAAGGATCTGGAGATTTGGTTAGTGCGGCCAAAAAAGTGGAGATGCAAGCACTGAATCTTGGGGTTACTGGAGGCAGAAAGAATGAAGAATGCGTGATTTTGGAGAATTTGGGAGGGGAATGTAGTAAAATGGTTCCAGTGGGCAGGGGAAGGAGAAAGAAGTTGCAGGATCTGCCATCGGAGAACTCTCAAGTTAGTGTCCTTGGAAACAAGAAGAACATGGATACAGGATTGAATTTAAGGAAAGAGGCGCAAGATCAGACTAATGAACTTGGTTTTGAGGCAGATAAGGAAATAAAATGTGAGATTGTGGAAGAATGTGAGGAAAAAGAGAGATTGGATGCAGAAACAAATTGTGAAAATGTTGAGAATGGGGGTGGTCTTAAAGAGAGTGGTGGCAAGCCACAAATTAATGCAATTGAGGATTTGGAAGAAGGGCAGGAAACAGTGGATTTAGAGAAGATGACACTGGGGCAGTGGTTTGATTATATGGAGGTGCATTTGCCCAAGCAGATAAATGAAGTTACTGAAGAGATGATAGAAGAAATGAGAAGGAAAGCAGAGAGGGTTGGAGAATACATGATAGAGCAGAAGAAAGCTAAAGCTGTGCCTACTGTGGGTTAGAAAATGAGTGGCTTGATTCACTGGGTTTTAATTTTAATCCGTCTGTTTAGTTCCTGTCTTGCAATCTGAGGCATTCATGGCTTGCTATGATGGAGTATGGTATGTATGCCTTGTAGTATTTCTTGAACTTATCATTGGCACACCAACCTGAACATAACAGATCAGTCATAACAACGTTGCTGCAAGGTAGTTTGAGAAGTTTTTGCTTGGCTAGACTTGATAGGTGGCTCTAACTATAATAATCTAGTGGTTGTCATACAAATCATGGCCAATTATCATGATTATATTTATACATTTGAAATTGGTTATGAGAAATGAACTACATTTCATCCCATCACAAGCTCTCTTTGTTTTTTTTTTTTTTTTCTAATAAATTGTTTGGTTCTTAGTTTAAAATTGATGGTTTATCTTTGAATTTCAGAGAACGAGTCCATTTTGAGCACAGCTGCTTGTAGTTAATTGACATAGTGAAGCAAAAAGCTCATGTTTGAATCTCATGTAAACAGGATCGGGCTTTTTCATGCCACATTCGTGTCTGGGATTATAATGTATTGGTGGATTCATTCCAAGTTTTACAGGTTCTTGGGAGATCTTTAACTTTTTAAGACCGGTGCATCCATTACCAATTTTTGTGCCTGATGGGATTGGAGCTTTCTCGCAAAGCAACTTTGTGAGGGTGTCTTCATTGTCTAGTACATAGAATGACATCAAGATGAAAACAGACGTAGAAAGGTAGAAGATGTCGCTGAAGTTGTGTTAGAATGGAATATACCACTAACCTTACCTTTTTGATGATATATTTCTAAGTAGTAATGAGGTTTTTGCTTCGTTAATTGAGTTTCTTAAAGTTAAATGGTGATTAGAGTGACAGGTGTTTTATTATTATTATTATTCTCTTATTTTCTGCTCTGCATTTTTGAAGAGGGTAGATTATGATTTTGATCTGAGGGTATAATATGATTTGTTTTCTGCTCTGCATTCTTTTTGCACTGAGGTGGTGAGGTCCTATAAATTTTGGCAGAAGTTCTGATAGCTTGGCTAGTGACTGTTGGTTTTGGAAAGGCTAGCAGCTAGCTCACTTCCTGGAAGGTAGATTTATTTGGGAGGTCTGTTTGCCATTGTTCTGCTTTTGAACAAATTAATGGGATTCAAGTAGGGGCTTCTCACCCTTACATGTTGCAACTAATCCTGGTCAAGGTCCAGCATCAGCGGCTTGCGAGGTTGTGAACCAAACCATGAGTTTGATTTGAAAATGGTTTGAACCGGGGATTTTAATCCGGTTCTCTCTTTATGAAACAAAATAGAACTTAAACTCTTATAAAACAATGAATTTATACGAAGATAATAAATTTTCTATTAAAGGTTCATTTACAAATATATAGATTTACTCAATCTTATAGCTTCATGAGAAGAAAATGAGCAATTCTATTCGAAATGAGTAATATTGTGTTTCTTTTTAAAGATAAAATGAGCAATATTCTTTAACTATAACCAGTGGTGTAATTGAAAATGGGAAATGTTCATGTCTTCTACTGATTGCACCTATTATCACAAAATTTTATGTCGCCAAATATTAGTGAAGACACTGGCCGCAGTAATATACCCTAATGAAAAATTATTGTTCATATTTGCGGATGTAAAGTTTCTATACAAAAATAATTACTTTAACTACTAAAGAGTCCATTTAATGGGCAGAATATAATAAATACAAAAGAAGAAAAGAACCATAAAAATAGAGATAGTGTAACTTAATGTTATTAGAGAGAAAATAAGAATAGATTTTATGGCTTTATTTGTTTATAGAAAATAGAAATATTTTTTTGAAAAAATATTTTTAAAAAATACTAATTTTTCATAGTTTAATTTTAGTTTAATTTTAAAAATAAAGTATACTAATATATTTATGTATAAGTTATTAATAAAATTTTTAAAATATAAAAAATGACTTTTTTTAGAAAATATAAAATTATTTTTTAAAAATAATTTAATTTTTATTTTAATTAGAAATTTTTTTTATTATCTAATTTTTTAAATACTTTAAATATCAAATAATATGAAAAAATATTACCTTATAACGCAAAAAAATAAGGAGAGCCGGTGTTTAGCTCACTACAAGATTTTTCCGGATTAGTAACGAATTTATATCCGTTACTATGAACCTCGTTGCTAATGCAATAGTAACCGATTAGCAATTCGTTACTAATTTTGTAATGGATTTAGTAACAGATTTATAATGAAATTTAGTAACGAATTCAAAATCCGTTACTAATTTAATAAAAATTTTAAAAAATATATAAATATATATAAATTAAATCCGTTACTAAAATTAATAATGGATAGAAATCCGTTACAAATCCGTTGCTAATTTGATAAAATAAAAAATAAAAAAATATATTAAATTTATATTTCATTATTAAATTTGTGTTTAATTTTTAAAAAATATTTAAAAAATTATATTAAATTATTAATTTATTTTATTATATTTTACATTAAATAATAATTTAATTATGATAAATTATTAATTTTTTTCATTGTATTTTACATTAAATATTAATTTTAATATTTTAAATTTTATTAATTTTATAAGAAAATTCTTGTAAAAGTACATGAGAAAAATCTAAAAAATGGAAAAGTGTGAGAGAATGAAAAAAATGAGATATAAAAGAAAAAATAAAGAAAAAAAGAAAATAGAAGAAAATAGTGATAAAAATAAGAGAAAATAAGGGAAAAGGGGAAATTAAAGAAAATGTGAAAAACGGAAGAAAAAAGAGAAAAAAAAAAAGAAAAGAAAATGAGAGAAAAATGAAGAGAAATAAATAGAAAAAGTTTTTCTAAACTTTTTAGTAAAATTTTGCTTATATTAAAAAAAGAAACTGACTTTTTTCCACTCAAAATAGGATTTTAAGGGAAAAAAAAAAGGAAAATAGAATATAAGAAGAAAAAGAGATGGAGAAATAAAGGGATAATTGCAAAGAGAAGACAAAGCTTTTATCTGGAATAGTATTATTGACTTATATGTTTTTATTTCTTTATGTAATCATTTGAATAATTTTTAGCTATTGAAATAAAAATAAAAAATTATCGATTCACCCGTTCTCCTTATTTAAACTTTAAATTTTATTTGGCATAATAAAAAAATTAAATAATTATGTTTTTAATTACTAAAAGATTCAAATTTAATACGGGTTATTGTCTGTTTTTCAATTTTAATGATAATTTTATATTTATCCATCAACTTCATTTTTCACTAGAATATCATTGAACTTTAATTTTGTGTCAATAAATGTTTCCCTCATGTAATAGCAGATTTTTCAAGTGAAAAATTATCTTTTTATTTATTTTTTATAATAAAATAAATAAACAAATAATTTTATTTATTGAAAAAAAAATAATTATTACTTTATTATTAAAATAAAATTCTATAACTTTATATTAATTTACTATTATTCTGCAAAATTATTAAAATTCTCAATATTTATATGCTTACATAATATTTTAAATAATTAATGTTATTATGTTTAATAAATTAATATTAATAACCTTAATTAAAATATTATAAAAGAAGAGAGAAAGATAAAAAGTATGATTTAATTCTTTTTAATCTGAAAACCTATTATTACAGTTGAAACAAATTAATATTGAGAGATATTTTAGTGATAGAATAAAGTTTAAGAGACAAAATTACTGTTAAAATTGAGGGATGAATAATATAATTTTACTCAATTTAATACCAATAAATTTCAGTTTAATGCATCTCAATTCAAGTTAAATGAATAAAGGAAGTGACCTAATTATGAAAACAAGCAAACGTTTTTGGTTTTGACAATCTAATATACAAATGTTTAAATTTAGCCCAATTTGTAAAATTAAAAAAAAAAGATCAAATTTTCAAATTTGTAAAATATTGTTGTAATTTTATCTTTTTTCAAAGTTTGTAAAATATTTTTGTAAATAGGTGAAAAGATAGTATTGAATTTTTTTTCTCTTAAAAAAAAAAAAAAAATCTGAGTCTTATCCTACGCGGAGAGGGAGAGAGGAGACTTTTACGGGCACAATTGTTTGTTCTGAATAATTTCAGTTGAGAACATTGTCCAAATACGAACTCAGAACTTCTCAGAGAAAATCTGAAAAAGATGGAAAACTCTTTCCCTCTCCATATCTGCAATTACAATTCCCACAAGCTTTACGTTACTGTAAACAGAGCTCATTTACTCTTCCATTCTATAGCCATAGCTTTCTTGGTTTACTATAGAGCTTCCTTTCTCTTTCAACACCCTCAACTCAGACCAACACCTATTGTTCCATGGCTTCTAGTTTTTGTCTCTGAGCTTCTTCTCTCCTTCATGTGGCTTCTTGGCCAAGGTTGTCGTTGGAGACCTGTTTCTCGAACTGTATTTCCCGAAAGATTGCCCGAGGATAGCAAACTCCCTGGGATTGATGTGTTCATATGTACTGCGGATCCTGATAAAGAGCCAACAGTGGATGTGATGAACACAGTTTTGTCCGCCATGGCGTTGGATTATCCGGCGGAGAAGCTTCATGTGTATTTATCAGATGATGGTGGTGCTGCTATAACTTTGGATGGCATGAGAGAGGCTTGGAAGTTTGCGAGGTGGTGGCTTCCATTTTGTCGGAGATATGGAATCAAGACAAGGTGTCCTAATGCTTATTTTTCGGGCGGTGAGGATGAATATTATAATCTCAGCAAGAGCTCCCAGTTCATGGCTGACAGGGAAAAGATTCAGGTGTGCTATTGAAACTAAATTCTTCTTGTCTGCAGCGGCTAATAAAAGTTTTTTTTCTTTTAAGACTCTGCTTAAATCTCTTATAAAAAAAATTTATCTCTGTTCCAAACCAACGTGGAATTTAACAAAATATTTTAGACAGAGGCTTCCACAACTGCTAGAATTCTTTGCTTGACAGGCAGAGGCTTCCCAGTTATCTGGATTGTTACTTAACTTTGTAATCCTTAATAAATAAAAATGAATTTCCATGGTCAGGAAGAATATGAGAAATTGAAGAAACATATAATGAGAGCAAAGCAAAATTGTTTTGTCGGAGAAACAAGCAGCTGTAACGCTCGGAATCACTCTCCAATAATTGAGGTATCGGAACCATTTTATTATTCTGCACTTTACATACATACACCAAAACAAAAGCCTATTTGTCCTTTGTTCATATTCAAGTAAGAAAAAGTTTTGCTTTTAGATTTAGCCAATCACATATGATATAATTAAATTTTCTAAAATGGGCTTATTTTTATATATTTTTTTTCAAGTCTAAAATTGATGCATGCCACATCCCCTAAAAGATTATATAATTAGATCCTTACCCGCACCTTCTGCAGATATTTTAATTTATAATAATTGTTATTTATAATAGTATTAAGAGAAAAATTAATAAATAATTTGTAACTTATAAATACATAATAGAAATTTAATTACCCATAAATTTTTTTTTTGAAAAATTGATGGCAGGTGATAAATAAGACGGCGCAAGAAGACGATGCTAAGCTGCCCTTGCTCGTATATGTTTCACGCGAGAAAAGGCCCTCTCGTCCTCACCATTTCAAAGCTGGAGCCCTTAACGTCCTTGTAATAAATTAATTTACATAAAATGTTTATTTCTTACTATAATAAAATTAAAATTTTACATTCCCTTTTAATATTTTTATTTCTTTTTTGGGGTCATGATATTTGAGATTGTTTAATTTGATGTTAATGCAGCTGAGGGTCTCGGGTGTGATAAGCAATTCTCCTTACATATTAGTATTGGACTGTGATATGTACTGTAATGATCCAACCTCGGCCAAGCAAGCCATGTGTTTCCACCTTGATCCCATCATCTCTTCGTCTCTAGCATTCGTTCAGTTCCCTCAACTCTTCCGCAATATCACTTCTACTCATATTTATGATGATATACTTAGACTTGTCTTCAAGGTATGATCACAATTTACAATTGCATTTTTGTAAATAAATTTCGTTTATAAATTGCTGCATAGATTTGAATATTACAGTGAGGAAAATCATGTCAAAGGACTTTAATTAATAAATTTATTTTTTTATAACCATTATTTCAGTTATTATGGCATGGCATGGATGGTTTAAAGGGTCCAATCATATCTGGTACCAACTTCTACATCAAGAGGGAGTCATTATTCAGTAGCAATATTCATCAAGGTATTAAACAAATTTTCTATTATTCATTTGACACTAATGCATAACCTGCTTTTCAAGTTACAGTTGAAGAACTCAAGAATTATAAAACTTCTTTTGGCCTAGTTTACCACCCAGAAGCATGACAAAGGATGCAGACTACTCTTCATTGCTAGAAGAGACCAAAGTTTTAGCCTCTTGCACGTATGAAGATGACTCGAAATGGGGTGACGAAGTAAGTGCATAAAAGGAAATCAGTGTATCTGTAATACAACATTAATTGTCTTAATTTCTGGTTGTTATCAGGTTGGTTTCACGTACAATTCTGTGGTAGAAGATTTCTCGACATCGCTTAAATTACACTGTGGAGGATGGAAATCAGTGTATCTTAACCCTTCAAGGCCACAATTTTTAGGCACTTCGCCTACAAATTTAAATGACGTATTGATTCAGAACAGAAGATGGAACACTGGACTCTTAGGAATTGGCATCTCAAGATTCTGCCCTCTCATATATGGACCATCAAGAATGTCTTTTCTTCAAAGCGTGTGCTACGCACAATTTGCATTTCTTCCCCTTTACTGCTTGCCTCTGTGCTGTTTTGGCATTATCCCTCAACTGTGTCTACTCGGTGGAATCTCTTTGTATCCTGAGGTAAACTCAGTTATCTACGTAGTTTATATAAAAAATATGCTTGATAAAAATTAGGGTCTAGCTTCACTTTACATATATTGGTTTTCTGCCACAGGTTTCAAGTTCATTCTTTCTCGTATTCGCCTTCATTTTTACATCTGCCATGGTTAAACATCTATACGACGTCATCTTCACCGGAGGGTCAATCCAGGTAATGATAAATGAACAAAGGATATGGATGATGAAGTCAGTTACATGCCATGTATATGGAAGCTTAGATGCTATTATGAAGATTCTTGGGTTGAGGGAAGATAGTTTCTTGCCAACCAATAAAGTGGAGCATGATGATCAAGTTTTGTTATACCAAAGGGGAAAATTTTATTTCCAAACTTCAACAAGGTTGCTGGCTCCAATTGTTACCATAATAATCCTAAATCTGGCATCATTTTTTGTGGGCATTATAAGAATCATAGTTGCTGATCGTTTTGAGCAGCTGTTTGTGCAAGTTTTCCTCTCATTTCATATCTTGGCCATGAATTACCCTATAATTGAAGGGATGTTGATAAGGAAGGACAGTGGTTGTATTCCACCTTCTGTAACCCTAATATCTGTTATTTTTGCAATGATTTTGTGGGCTTTGGGATCTCCTATTCTCATGTATTCATAGCTTTCATAAGTTATCCCCTGCTATTAATCAAGCAGATTTTCCCCATATATGTGAGTGTATGATGTATTATAATTAAGTTTTTTTGTAATACTTAATAATGGAGTATGAAATGGATTTTTTTTATTTTTATAAATCTTCAAATTATATATATACATTATTTTTTTCAAAAAAAAATCTTAATTATTATATTAATTTAATGATTTTTATAATAATAAATATTTTTAATTTTTTTATAATATATTTTATTATTTTTAATATATTATTATAATAACATTGTAATTACATAGTATAAATTATAAATTTATTGATACATAATTATTATATTTTATTATTTTTAATATACAAGAATACCAGAAGTTGATAATAAAAATAATTATAAAAAAATATTTAAAATTATAATATTATTCTAATATTAAACTTGTATAAAATTACTAGATTGTTTATAATTATATTAGAAAAATAAATAAATTAATTAATATATACATTTGAGATTATAATAATTAAATTTATATTTTATTATATTATTTTCGTATAATGATACCAATCTAATCGCAAAATAATATTAATTTTATAATATTGAAATTATATAGTGTGAATAATATTTTTAATTTAAATATTAATAATAAAATATATTAAATATATTAATATTTAGAATTTTAAAATAATATTATATTGCTATTAAATTGTTTATAATTTATTATAAATTAATTAATTAACTAATATAAATATTTAAAATTATAAGAATTAAATTTATATATACTACTATCTAATTACATAATAATATTAATTTTATAGTATTGAAATTATATAGTGTTGTTAATATTTTTATTTAAATATTAATAATAAAATATATTAAATATTAATATATAAAATATATTAATATTTAAAATTATAAAAGAATATTATATTGTGATTAGATATCACTATATTTATTAAAAAAATAAATTAATTAACTAATTAATATAAATATTTAAAATTATAAGAATTAAATATAAATCGTTTTAATAATATTAATTTTATAGTATTAAAATTATATAGTATTAATAATTTTGTTATTTAAATATTAATATATAAGATATATTAATATTTAGAATTATGAAATAGTATTATTATGCAATTAAATAGATATAAGGTTATTAGATTGTTTATAATTTATTAAAAAAAATAAATTAATTAATATAAATATTTAAAATTATAAAAATTAAATTTATATTTTATTAAACTGATCTTATGAGCTGTAAATATTTAATTGTAATGTAATATTAATTTTATAATACTAAAAATTATATAGTGTGAGTAATATTTTTTATTTAAATATTAATAATAAAATATATTAAATATTAATATATTAAAAATTATAATTTAAATTAATAAATAATTTATTTTTAACTCCAAAAAGTTAAAAAACCTCTCATTATGAGTATGAACTTTTTCATTTTAGATTGAGCCAGAAGTTGTTGGAGGTTGGTAATGTACTAGTAGCCGTGGGCCTTGCATTTGCTCTTCTTTTATGAACTTTAAATTTTTTCTTAAAAAAAATTACATTTTAGTTTTCTAACTAATTAATGAATTAATTTTTATATTTTTAAAATTAAATATTTAAATTTTTATATAATCAATGTCTAAATTAAAAATTTTATTCATAATTTCATTAGTCAATCAATTAAAAAAAGAATAAATATTTTAAATACGTATAATATTCTCATACACATTTAAAATTTTTTTAATATAGCTAAGAATTTTATATTGTGTAGACCATATTTTAATTTTAAAATTTTAGCATAATTAACAGATCAATTTTTATATTTTTAAATTAAATTTTTAAATTTTTTTATATTTAATCCGTTTAAAATTATAATTTTTACATCTATTATAAATATTAGTTTAGAATTAATAGATTGTCAAATATTTTTTTAAAAGTATAATTTATTTATAAAATATTTTTTATAAAAATTTACGATTTAAATAAAAATTATTTGATATCATTGAATTTGTAAATATTTTTTAAAAATATTGAAATATTTTAATGAATAAAAATTGAAAAAAGTGTTAAAAAATAATTAAATGAAATATATAAAAAGAAGTTAATGAAAAATATTTTTTAAATAAAAAATAAAAATATTTAAATTATAATAAATAAAATGAATTTATTATAAAGAATTTAAATGTATAATTTTAAAAATATAAAAATTAATTTATTAATTATATTAAAATTTAAAAATTAAAATATAATTTATCTATTTAAAAACAACAAATCAAATTTAAAGTGACAACCCGATGAAAAATCACGTAAACCTTTACATACCATCAAATAATTGAAAATCACTAAATAAAAACATTTTAAGATCTAAAAACAGAACCACCGCTCAAAAGAAGAGGACACGGTAGATCTCACATTCTTCATTAGCCTACAGGAGCACTTTGATTGTCGAGCGCTGCGATGCCGTCCTTGAATTGCCGGCCTCAATGAGTAAAAGCTCGCAAGTACCTAAGAAACAAAACCAGTTGTCAAATCCAAAACAAAAGCCCCACAAAAACACTCAATTTGAAAAACAACAACAAAAAAAATGTGCATTATTAGATGGGGAAAAGTCAAAGCAGCCTCCACTCCGTCCACCCAAAAAGCTGACCACCTTCTCGAGAACTCTCTCGCCAGAACCCTTGCACTCTCTAATTTTTTTCTCAATTACCACCGATGGAGAAGTATTATACATAATATATATATACATACAGAGAAACATATCCGTTGATACATATATTTTTGTTTTGTATTTTAATTGAGAATAATAAATAATTCTTGATATTTAAAATTACAAAAATAATGTTTTTAATATTACAAAATAATATTTTATTAAATTATAACTTATTTAGACTTACATCTAAAATTTAACATTTTATTTAGCAAAAAGTGAATGAATTAAACTTATTTAAACTTCGATAATAAGTTCATGGGCTGATTTAAACTTTTTACTATTATTATTCAACATAAAAATGATTTATTTAATTTTTCAAGTATTCAAAATGTCATTGCTGGTGATCTTCCTTTGACTATGTGGGTATATGGTCAGGGATAAGCATTCCTCATTTCTGGAGGATCCATCCAAAAACATGAAGAAATGAACAGAGAATATGGATGATGAAGTCAATTTCAATAAGGCACGTATATGGAAGCAGGTTTCTTGGCTATAGGTTGAAGATGATCGGTGGGAATTTCGAACATGGAATCATTTCTTGTTCCAAACATCACATATCCATTTAAATATTTCTCTAAGGTTGCATATATTTTCCATCAAACACTAATCAACCAGCAAGTCAACGATGAAATCTCCTCCTCTTCATCTCTCTACTCCTCATATCTACTCAACCATCATCAATCGCTCCTATTCTCTCTTTCATTTCATGGCCTTGATCGCCCTGCTCTACTATCGACTCTCTTCTTTTCTCCTACAGAATCCCACACTCCCTTATCTTCTACTCTTTGCCTCTGAGCTCTTGCTTTCCTTTATTTGGCTTTGTAGCCAAGCTTATCTATGGGCACCAGTTTCTCGAACACCTCTCCCACAAAGGTTGCCGGAAAATAAAGAACTTCCTGCTATTGATGTGTTCATATGCGCCGCAGACCCCAAGAAAGAGCCGCCTGTGGAGGTGATGAACACAGTTTTATCTGCCATGGCGCTCGATTATCCACCGGAGAAGCTCTCTGTGTATCTTTCAGATGATGGGGGATCTTCTTTGACGTTAAAGGGTATGAGAGAGGCTTCAGCTTTTGCTAGGTCTTGGCTTCCATTTTGTAGAAGATTTGGGATTAAGAATAGGTGTCCTAAGGTTTATTTTTCAAGCTTGGAAGATGATCTTATTCACTCTCGTAGTATGGAATATGAAGAGGAAAAGGAGAAGATCAAGGTTTGAACTTTTTCTATTTTCTTGTTCATTCTCATAGTGTGGAATATTCTGCATAATTTTACTAAAGGCATTACTGATTAATATATTCATAAAACATATACTTTTACACTATGAAGGCAAAAACTTGATTTTACAATGAATATTGTGATGCAGAAAGAATATGAGAAGTTTAAAGAGAGTGTGAAGATGGCAGAAGAAAGTGAAGAAAATGCCATTGATCATCCTCCAGCAATTGAGGTGTGAGCTAGCTCCAGTGGAAGTTTACTTTTCTGATGCACCAGTTACGTATTGTGACCATTATTTTTGTTCAGGTGTTACATGATAAATCTGATAAGGAGATACCTCTTCTCGTCTACGTTTCTCGTGAGAAAAGGCCTCATCAGCCACACCATTTCAAAGCTGGAGCACTCAATGTTCTTGTATCTCTCTGTTTTTACTCCTCTGTTTCTTTGAAATTGATTGATACAAAAAAGAAACGGAAAATTTTAATTTGACCTCTTGTTAAGTAGATGTTTCTCAATTTTTTTGCAGTTAAGGATCTCAGGAATTTTAACAAACTCGCCTTACATTTTGGTACTAGACTGTGACATGTACTGCAACGACCCAACATCTGCTAGGCAAGCAATGTGTTTCCACCTTGATCCTGAAATCTCCTCCTCGCTTGCTTTCGTCCAATTCCCCCAGAAATTCCACAATATAAGTAAGAGTGACATCTACGACGCCCAATTGAGAACATTGTTCGTTGTCAGTAAATGAAATCTCCACCCCAATCTCTGCATTTTTTTTTCAGAAGTTTTGATGTGTGTTTTTCAGTGGTTATTTGTTTGTTCTTTCATAAACAAAGACGATGATGTATAACAATTTTTGCTGATTGCTATGTGCTGCTTTAGATAAGGTGGCCGGGTATGGATGGACTTCAGGGGCCAATATTGTCCGGCACTGGCTTTTACATGAAGAGAAAGGCTTTGTACGGTAATCTTCCACTGAAGGGTGAGTATAAATACTCTCAGCTTTTAATTAAAAACAATAAACAAAAATTGAAAAAAAAAATCATTGCAAATCATTCAGTTTGGCAAAGCTCAGATTCCCTCTTAATGGAGTGACACAAATGCACTGCCAGTTCAAATAACAAAACTCACAGTTGTAGCATGGGAAGTAGTTGGGAACAAATGACAGAGCCCAGAGACATGCAGTTGCAGGATTTCCTACAAATCTTTGAACATATTAAATTTATATGCTCTGATGTCGTTGGAAGTTATTAATCTGATTATGATAATGCTGTTCTGATGCAGATGTAGAGCAGCTGAAACAGTCATTTGGTCTCTCAAATGATTTTATAATGTCAGTTCACCACATCAACCAACATAACCTCCATGACAATAAAGAATCCTCAAGCAAACCCTTCCAACTGCAAGAGGCTCAATTTTTGGCCAATTGTAATTATGAGAAACAAACTCTATGGGGCAAACAGGCAAGCACGGCTTAGCCAAATCTCGGCTTTCATTTTGGTATACAAATTATGGATTATTCTTTTAAACTAATACACTGTGTTCTTGGGTTGAAAAGCAGATAGGATTCTTATATGATTCTGTGGTAGAAGATTACTTTACTGGGTTCATCTTGCACTGCAGAGGTTGGACTTCTGTTTTTTGTAATCCTTCAAGGCCAGCATTTTTAGGCAGTGCAACCACAACTTTGAATGACACGTTAATACAAGGAACAAGATGGAATTCTGGGTTAATGGAGGTTGCCATCTCAAGGTATTGTCCTTTCATTTATGCGTTATCAAGGATGTCTTTGTTGCAAACCATGTGCTATGGATATCTTGCTCTCCAGCCTCTCTATTCCTTTTCCCTGTGGTGTTTAGCTACTCTGCCTCAACTTTATCTATGGAATGGCATCCCCATTTATCCTAAGGTAACAATCCTAAGTTTTCTCTACTTTAGCCGAAAATTTTGTTTTTCTGGATAACATAGTTTATGTTCTGAACTAGGTTGCAAGTTCATGGTTTTTTATCTTCGCATTCGTATTCCTCGGATCTTTCTTTAAACATTTAGAGGAGGTTGTCTCCTCAGGAGGCTCAATCCAAACGTGGTGGAATGAACAACAAATCTGGATGATAAAATCTGTAACAGCTTATACATATGGCAGTATAGATGCTATGATGAAGTGGGTTGGATTGAGAAAAGCCAGTTTCGTGCCAACCAACAAAGTTTCTGATGAAGGAAAATTCACATTATACCAAAAGGGGAAATTTAATTACCAAACATCAACAGTGTTACTTGCTCCCATAGTTGCTTTAGTCATTTTGAACATGGTATCTCTTGTGGGTGGTGTTGCTAGAATGTTGGTCACTGGAACTTGGAAACACATGTTTGGACAAGTTTTTCTCAGTCTTTATGTAGTAGTGGTGAATTTCCCAGTCATTGAAGGGATGCTAATGAGGAAGGATGAAGGAAGTGTTCCAGTTTCTGTAAGCATCTTGTCTCTGATATTATCCTTGACATTCTTGTATCTAGGATCCATTGTTCTGTAGTCTTAGTTCTACGAGATGGGTATTATTAAAAAAAAAAAAATTGTAGATGAATTCAAGAATTAGTTTTATTCAATTCTCAAATCGAACAGCCACATATATCTGTCAATCTACTCAATTCATGTTCATATTAAAAGCAGTTGAAATTCACATGCATCGTCTCCCTCACAAAGATGTCACCGCCGTGACTGTTTTCTTTCCCTCTCGAGCCTCACAGGAAAACCACTAGAAATAACTACTTCCTTTATTTTTCCATCTCTCTTCAACAATATCCCACCACTTTATAAACAAAATCTCCCAATGAGGAAACAGCTATTCTCCCAGAACTCATTCAAGATTTAGGTATACCTAGTCTCCATGGCTCAGGAACTTCACTACCCATTAGACTCCAGCTCCTACAAAATCTTGGACGAGATTGGCGTTGGCGTTAGTGCCGTAGTCTACAAAGCAATATGTATCCCCATGAACTCTACTGTGGTTGCCATTAAATCCATTGACCTTGATCAATCTCGAGCAGATTTCGACAATATTAGATGGGAAACCAAGACCATGTCCCTTCTTTCACACCCAAATATCCTCAAAGCCCATTGCTCATTTACCATCGGTCGCCGCCTCTGGGTCGTTATGCCTTTCATGTCTGCTGGTTCTCTTCAATCCATAATTTCCTCATCTTTCCCCGACGGTCTATCAGAGCCATGCATTGCTGTCGTTCTCAAAGCAATCCTACACGCGCTGTCGTATCTTCACAACCAAGGCCACTTGCATAGAGATATCAAGGCAGGCAACATCCTTGTAGACTCAAACGGACACGTTAAGCTCGCAGACTTTGGCGTATCAGCCTCGATTTACGAGTCGAGTACAAGAGGAGGCTGGGCTTCATCGTCTTGCTCATCCAGATTGTTGCTCACAGATGTTGCAGGGACCCCATATTGGATGGCACCTGAGGTTATACACTCCCACACGGGGTACAGTTACAAAGCTGATATATGGTCTTTTGGTATCACCGCATTGGAATTGGCCCATGGTCGACCTCCTTTATCTCACCTTCCTCTTTCCAAGTCTTTGATCATGAGGATAACAAAGCGGTTTCTGTTCTCTGATTATGAAAATCACGAGAAAAATCAGAACAAGAAGTTCTCTAAAGCTTTTAAAGATATGGTTGCTGCTTGTCTTGATCAAGATCCATCAAAGAGGCCCTCTGCAGAGAAGCTGTTAAAGCATCCTTTCTTCAAAAACTGCAGGGGCTCGGATTTTTTAGTTAAAAACATCTTGCATGGGTTGCCCAGCGTTGAAGAAAGATTCAAGGAAAGTAAGGCTTTACACGGAATAACCACAGTTACTAATAATGGAGAAGAAGAAGAAGAAGAAGAAGAGGAGGGTACAGAAGGCGAAACCGGGAGTGAAATTGTGAAGATCAGAAGGATCAGTGGCTGGAACTTTAACGAGGAGGGATTCGAGCTTCGTCCAGTATTCCCTACAGAGTCGAAAGACGATTCAATTGCGAAACAGGTTTGTGTCGGAAGTGAAACCATCAGTCATGATAGGAAAACTGAGTTGGGCGAGTCAGGTGATTCAGGAGAGTCAAGTGGGAGAAGCTCACCTGGCCGCGTAGCAGAGGAGATGAAGCTGAATCATGAGCATGGTGAAACTAGGAAGGGAGACAAAGGAATTGATAAAGAGACAATGGTAGGCGGGCTAATGGTATTAAAGAGAAGTTTGGACGAGCAAAGGCAGAAGGTAGTGAACTTAATTGGGATGTTAGGAGGGAAAGTGTCGAGAGAAGAACAATTACTGCAAGTGATTGAGAGGCTTGGAATGGAGTTGGAGAGTGAGAAGCAAAAGAACTTTGATTTGGAGCTGGAGCTAGAGTCTAACAAGCATCTATTTTCTGGTGCTTATAATGATTGTGAGACTGAATGATAGTTTTTCTGTGTTTGATTTTCCTTTTACGTTAAATTATATAACATCTGAATGTGTATTTTCATTTACAAAATTATAAATTTCATCTCCCAATGTCTAATGGGCCTCATTTCGTTTAAAATCTATAAAAGATGGGCTTTAATATAAAGGAGGCCTAGTAATGAAAGGCCCTGAAAAACATTTCCGGCGTTGGATTCTGAATTTTCCGGAAGCTGGGTCAGTTAGGAATCACAAGCTTTTACCGTGATGGAGACTAGAAAGAAAGAATAACCCACATCTGTCACCTTCGCAATCCACAGACAGAAATGGTTATGGTCCCAGTTCCTACTTGTACAGAGAGTGACCCTGCGTAATTGAATGCACTTTCAACTAGTTATCGAGTTGATGAGACAGCAATGGAAATTTCTCATCCAATCTTGATTTCCAACAAAGGCAGCTCAGATTTTAAGGCTATTGAATTGTCTATTAGGCCTTAATCCGATGATCAAAAGTTGATAAGACAACTTAATTTTGATTCCTGCCAATATTGGAACCTATTTATTTGGTGTAATACTCATGTTTCTTTTCTTCTCTGTCTACTTTGTCATAGATAAACATGATAATTAATTAACCCATTAGCAGCAGCTGAGATTTGAATAAGATTTTTTTGGGTCTTCAAATCTCTCTCCCTTGATCTGCAATTATGAGTGGAAGAGACGGCACCGTGTTACACTGCGGGTAAACCCTGCAATTTCGGCTAAAGAACCTTATAAAATCAAAACTATATATAGCAGGGCATGGACTCAGCTTATTGGCCACTAGTCTTCCAACAAATCTAACCTAAATGTGGCAGGATCTTTTGTCTATATGCTTCTCTGCTAAAACTTGCTCTCCTTTTGCACTTGAAAATGGCAACTAAATCTGGGTGCACTCAGATTACCTGCCTTTGAAATTATAGCACCATTAAGATCCAAAACCCAAACCACGACTTCTTTTTCTTATGAAAAATAAAATAAAGGGACCACAAGAAGAGATTCATGATCTGGGTATGGTGAAGTATTGTACCGTGTGGCTCTCCAAGGTTGCTACTTGTGGACTGTTTCAACATAATTAGGAAAAAACATCTGGAATTTTAATGAGGTTGAGTAAACAGAAATCATATGGTTCGTTCTTGTGTCTTCCCTGTTTTGCTGTTTCGTTGCGAGTAGGTGGACATTTGAGCTATACAAGGGCCCAAACCATGATATTACACCACCTGAATTCAATGATAATGCTTAATTAAACTCATAAATTAGGCCAATCCAGGCTAATTAACCATCATCACATCACGTACAGTACGTAGTTTGTTATTTTTCACCCCACCAATTATTTTTTACGTTAGAATAATCATATATTACGACATATATTTTACCATTCATTTAGAAAACAAAGCTGAACCATTGGATTAGATAGTTAGTGGGATCCATATGCAATGAATTTGGCTGTTAAAACTACATACTTTAATCAGTTGTTTTAATAGTGAACAATCATGAGAAATCCTTCATAGAAAATTGATAAAATTTTAAACAACTTTACCGATCTCCTGTTGCCCAAAAAAAAAAAGAAATTAAAAAGAAAAAAATTTATTCATGCATGCTAATTAATTAGAGGAAATTCAGATGTGAGATTCATTCACTCTATTTTGAATAGTGAAGGAGCTTACAGGTCCAGGCATTCATTCCTCTAGTTCAAGTACCTTTTGTCGAGTAGTCTGTGAGAGAAGCTCACGATAATAACTAAAATTTCCAAATTAATTAGGTTTTGATGACCCATAAGAACTGTGGGACATTGACATAGAGAACTCTCGGGACATATTTCTTCTTATTTATTTCCTTGTTTTGTGTCTGTTCTTGTGTGGTGATGAAACCATCTAACCTCGTGTGAGCTTGATTCAATGGCAAAAACAGATTGGCTGAAAATCAAGTCCTGAAAATTTTAACCAGTTATACCTAGACAAGTCATCAGCCTACGTGTGCTCATCCCATCATCACTTCGATTTCTTTACAATTGTTGCACAAACATGATAGTACTTGGAAACAATTTAAAGGGAAGTGAAAATACATCCACAAGAGTCTGCTAGATTTGGCAAAAAGGCATGGCTTGCAGGCCGAGGTTCTGTTTATAGTAAGTGGTGACTAAAACATATGAGGCATTTTGCTGGGGTAGCCTCCAATGGGATTTTCAGCTTCTGTTCAGAATTTGATGGGCCTTTGCTGCAACTTTTATTTATCAGTACTCTTCTCTGTTTAAGACCCAAAACCAACCTCTGCATCATCGTCACATTTCTCTGGTATGCTCAGTTTTATTTCATTCTCTTTCTCTTACTTTATCTTACGTTCCTAGCTTCGAACTCTCAAGTTTTCAGACATGGGGTTCTTTTACTTTTCTCTGTTGTTTTACACAAACTGACATGATGAGTTAGGTTTTTGTTTTCTTTTTTATCTTGCTAGGTCTCGCTGAATCAAAGAATCCATGGAGAGGAACAGTTTGAGCAACAGCTTGAAAGACCATAGTATTGGGAGTAGAGCCAGCAGCAGCAGCAACAACAACAGCCAGAACAATAAAAACAAGCTTAAATATTCATGGAACTATAACAACCAGAGCTGTGGAGAAGATTATCTTAGTGGATTTTCATGGCCTCCAAGATCTTACACTTGTAGCTTCTGCAAAAGGGAATTCAGATCTGCTCAAGCTCTTGGTGGCCACATGAATGTTCATAGGAGAGACAGAGCCAGGTTGAGACAGTCACCTGCAAGAGATGGTCAGTGTCCTATTCTCAACCTCAACGTTAACCTTAACCCTAACCCTAGCTTCTCTCCTCCAGTCACCAGCACATTTCCTTCATCGGCTCCTCCTCTTTCAGCTTTATCGTCGCCATCTTTTGCTTCGTCTAGCGAAACCAAGAAATGGGCTATCGATGATAGCCCATTTCTTGACCCTTTAAGCCCAAAAAGCTCGGATTTAACAAAAATCGGAACCGGCAAAGCTTTGTTTGACGCCGAGGAATTCGATGGTTTCACAAGAGAAGATGGGTGCAAGTTGTCGAAGAAAGCTGAGATTATAAGGTTAGATTTGGAGATTGGTCTTCTTAGTGAATCCAAAGAGGATTTGGACTTGGAACTTCGATTGGGATACTCTTAGATGAAGTTTAATTTTCAGGTTCATTCGGCACCAGCTGATACGTATTCCTATGAAGCCTCTTTTGGTGGTGTTGCACCAGTTCGTGATCATTATAAGCTGCATTTCTGTTTAGAAATCAACTTAATCTTCAAGACGGATATATATATATATAAACCAGTAAGTGTTTTTTCAGATTTTAGAACCAAAGTTATTCATGATCGAATGTCTCTGAAACCTCAGCATTTAGACTACATTTGGCATGTAATTTCTGTTATCCAGTTCCTTTCCCCCAGTATAATATATTATCAAGTACGTTTGTTTAGATTTCTTGTCAGTCTCTTAGAGAGAGAGAGAGAGAGAGAGAGAGAGATTTTCATCCAAGGAAGGAATCCTCCCCCCACCCCCTCCCTCTTTTTTTAATTACTATTGTTCATCTTTTGCAATTTCTATTATCTGGGACTCATTGAGTCATTGGTAGGTTAACTGTAACACAACAACATAAAAAAGCACATTTTTTAAGGAAAAAGTAAAAGAAAAGCACACTACTCTTTTAGCAACCAAATATCACTTTGTTAATTACTGCTTAACGTAAGAGGTAGATGAACATAAATAAAATAAGGCAACAAGGTCTTGGGGTTATAGGCCTTAGGAAGCAGCCTAAACATAACAGAGAGATGTGACTAGTTAGCAACTTGCTGGTCAGTTACCAACATCTTCCACATTTTAGATATTCTACAATATCACAAGTGAGATTACATGATTAAGCCTATGCATATATATGTTTGCGTCATTTGTACTATTATTTGAGCAAGAATAAAATATTTCTGAGTTGCGGCAAGAATCAAATAATGACCTATTTGACCTCCTAATTATATATATATATGTATATTTTCCTTTCTTCTTGCTCGATTTCCAATTTAGCTAGATGATACACAATTCCATAACACAAGAAACCCAATATGCATTGTTTTAAGGGAAATTATTTCATGCACCTAGGGTATATATTCGCTAATAAATAAATACTACCCATTTCATAATATTCTAGTTTAAAGTTTATACACTCAAAAACTAGTAATGATATATATAGAGAACAAAAAACCTTAATGTTATCTTAAATTTTTTAAAAAATATTGGGGGATAAAGATAGTAATATACTAGTAAACAACAAGATAAGTCTCGTACTTAAATTTAAATTAGTAACATTTTATTATTTTAGTTGTATGTATACTGAAATAAGTGTAATAAATTGGAAAATGGTTGCACTGATTAGGTTAAGTTGAAGAAAGCACCAATCTCTTGTTTGGATCAGTGAGACCTACAGCCATAAAAGATAAAGAAAATTGACTTCCCTTACTTTTTGGGAAGTCTTTTTCTGCACAATCAGCTAATGTTATATATATTTGCATTATTTCGATCATGATGGCATATCATTATTGGAACCAAGTTCCAACACATACACTTCATAAGTGAAATCTGTAGAAATCCATGATGCCCTTTTCTTTTTTTTCTTTCTTGCAAACAAAAAAAAAATCTGAATATTTAAAAGGATAATATATACGGCCGGCCAATACCCATTTCTCATTATCTGTATTTTACATTATTGCTTGAACTAAGTTGGTTATTAATTACAGTGTTGAATCATAGAAAAGAAAAGCAAATAAGAAGGGAAAACAGATCAGAAGTAATGATTCTACACCTTCACAAAAATAAAGGGAGAGAGGAGACAAGAGAAAGAGAGATTTTATAGATCTGAAGTTGCATAATTATAGAAGCCCACTGAGAGGGAGTACAATAATGAAATGGAAATGTTAAGAGCGATATATATAAATATTCATGTGTGGGTTGTTCAATTACAAGCTGATTCTTGGAAAAAAAAAATTACAAGCTGATACAAGTAGTAGCAAGTATGCCCCATGAGATGATATGAGAAACAGTGATAGGTGAGTTTTGTTTGTTTTATAGGCGAGTCTTTGGATGCTTTCCTCAAAATCTGATGGTTTGCATGTTCCCGACAATGTCTGGTTGTCAAATGGCATGATGGCTTTTCCTTAAAAAGAATGAGAGGTTTTGGTCATTTCAAAAGCATTTCAGACAACTGAGAGACCAAACCTCCTTCCTAATATGGTACTTAGTCAAGCCCAAACACTTGCATACTTACAACCCCACTGTCCTTCCATATACCATTTAGTACTTTCTCATTTTACCACAGGCGCCATGGGTAATCTTCTTCTTCATTTTTAAGCCACTACTTCTACTATTTCTTTCACCACTACCCTCACAGTCTCTGTTTCTGTTGCTTTATCCTTGTCTCTTTTTTATTTTTTTATTTTTTCACTTTCACAAAAAAAAATTTATATAGTAAGCCATTAACTATATGTCATGGTGATTGAATGAATAGAATGGATGAAGTAGAATTAATTAATTTTACCTCAGTTAAGTCAGACATTGAAATGTGATGGAGTGTATATAATCCTCAGGGTAGGACACCACGTACGTCATGTTCTTATCATTACATATACAATACACAGTTCTTTTAGATTCTGAATTTGGCTAAGCCAAAAGGAATATATATATTAAAATTCGTATTGGGTTCAAATGTTTTGCCTATGGGAACAAATTCTCGGTATCATCAAACAATCAAACTACGCCATCTGATCAATCTGACTTCAGCCTGATTAAGAGTCAGGAACAGTTGCCTTGCCCATAGGATTGGGTATATGCATATACTGCTGCTGTGTATTGGGTTTACTAAGATTCAAGTGATGGCCTGCAAATTACATATGAACCAGTTTTGAAAATTATCTCACAGGTCATATGCAACGCCAACATGCAGATGAAGGATTTGCCATATTTTCGATCCTCAGAAATGGTCATAAAAGAAAACAAAATCTTGAAGGAATGGATTTTTTTGTGAAGGGTCCCCACTGGTGGATGGTGAAAACAGAGAGAAAAAGAGTAGAGACAATTTGAATAGAGGAGGAGCTACCAAGTTGTTATTTTTGTGAAAGTGAAGAGAGAAAGGGCATGGCATAAAGCTTACTTCTATAATCTAAACCGCCCCCCCACCCCCCAGTCGGCACACATCATCATCATCTTTGCTTTCTTTCTTTCCCAATTCCCCCTTGTGCATTGCTTTCAACCTTTGCTAATTTATCTATCCCTATAGGAAAAAAAGGAAATTTAGAACTCGGTGTTATCTTCTAAATAAGCATGAAATTTTTAAATATAAACAAAACCGAGTTGTGAAGTGCAAAATGAAGGGAGGATTTGCAATTTGAGGCCCAAGTGTGTTGTGGGCTGAGTCCAATTAAATGCCTGCATATCATCACTTTTCAACTTTCTTTTTATTGGAGTATCAATCAAGATTTCCAAATCGCAGTATATATCCCCCTAATAGTAAAAGAAAAAACTCATTGATGTGAAAAATTAGCATATGAGTCAGGAATATGAAAAACCCAACTCAGTAGGCTCCATTAATTTTTGTCACATTGTATAAGAAAATGTAAATGTCCCACAAGAGATATTTTGAACTTTCCAATTCCTGCAAGACTATAGGAAAAAAATTGCAAATCTGGATTTGCAGAAATAAAATTGTAAAATTATTTAAAAGCAAAAAATATAAAATAAAATAAAAGTGACTTGTGAATCAAACCAAGCTGCAAGATGACAGCTTCCCTAAGATATCATATTAGGCATAGAATAATATAGAGTTTTCACCATCATTCTCAAGTACCACTTCTATTGGTGTCTATGATAGCTAAGTTTTGTCCACAATTAATCTCTCTTATTTATTATTTTCTTAACACTCAGAAAATATTAATTTTTTTTTAAAAATAATCATTAATTAAGAAAACAAAATAATACATGTGAATTTATTAGACAATAAAAAAATTATGGTATAAAATATAAAGAGAGGTGTTTTAGCATTTGAAGCTAAATTCGAGATCAAAATGGAGACCAAATCTGAAATTTTCTCCAACAATTTTTGTTTCAGCCCTCAGGTTTGACCAGAGTCAGCCAACAGCTTAAATACATTATAATCCAAGGTAGCTAAAAATTAAAATCGGAAAGCAGAAAAATTTTCAACGTTGGAATTCTAGTTTGAATAAGTTAATGAAGAAACTCATTTTAAAGCCGAATATGATAAAATTCCATGAGGAAATCGTTGTATTTTACGTACAGATGGGTTTTTTTTGGAGATTTCAAGAATCATGAAACATAGGTTATGTACTTGTGTCGAGTCAAATAAGTTTGAAAGATTAGTATTGTTTAATTAGGTATTAATTAAGAATAATGAACTGGCACTAATTAAGCAGATTTACAGCACTCACGTAGTTGTCATTGGCACTCTCTTTTCCATTTGTTCAATATCGTTTGTCTCTTGACTCATACTCAATTATAAATTTGCAATGACAGTAATTACTAATCAAAGATTATATATCATATAATAAATTTGAAAAGAATTAAGCCATTTCAATTCAAGGACATTGTCAGAGGTTGTAATTAAGTGCTGGAAACGCGTTGTTTAGCCGTCTCAAATTGTCCAAAAAGAAGCAGAAACCAGCTAAATCAGTAGCAAACCAATGGTATCTTAGAGATTATGTATTAAAAATAATAATATTAGTACTGCATGCGTATTGGACGTACAAAGTTTATTTTGTACGTCTAGATATTATGTATTAAAAATAATAATATTAGTACTGCGTGTTAGGGCTGTGCAATCGGTCGGTTCGGTTCCGAACCGAAAAAACTGAAAACCGAATTGTAAAAATATTAAAAACCGAAAAAACCGATTATAAAAATATAACCGAACCGAATCGAACCGATAAAAATCGGTTCGGTTCGGTTCGATTCAAACCGAAATCTATATTTTTTAAAATTTTTTTCTTCTAATTTCAGTAAAATAATTCAATAAATATTTCACATAAATTTATCAATAAAAATTGTCTAAATATATAAGGATAATATTTAAAAAATTCATATAAATCCATATAAAATTTAAAAATATAAATCAAACCAGTGTTTTAAATAATAAAAATATATTAAAAATCGGTTTTTCAGTTTTTCGGTTATTTAACACGTTTAAACTGAACCGAACCGAAAACCGAATAAGTTGAAAAATATTAACCGAACCGAACCGAACTTTTTTATTAACCGAACCATTAAACCGAAATCGGTCGGTTCGGTTCAGTTTTTCGGTTTAAACCAATTTACGCTCAGCCCTACTGCGTGTGTATTGAATCTATAAAATTTATTCTTTCAATTTTAGTGTAATTATAATCAAAGACTTAAATTAATTTAATTAGTTGGCTATAATCACAATAAAAATAAATAAACTTTATTGTCTAAAATTAAAGAATTAAGTTATAATTATAAAGATAGTAATAATTATAATAAAGGGATAAGTTATAAAAATATTATTATTCCTTTTGAACTGCTCCCTTTTCTCATTAATTAAGGTAAGTTGTTTAGTTAGAGCTAAAACTAGAATATTTTATTTTATATTCAGAATTGAAATTTATTAAAAAATATTATATATAATTTTCAATAAAAAAGATAGCATATAATTCACATAAGTAGCTAGGAAGAAGTTAATTGGTTTGGCAACTTGAAGAATGGTTCCTAATTGTAACCATTCTGGGAGACTTACAAGAGCAGCCCATCATCCCTCAAAGGAACCCTAAACGCGGTTTTATAACAATCGCTTTCATTTGGTGCCTATCCATTCCATACATATATGTATATGCATATCATTTAGTATCAGCATCTCATTGCGTTCACATTGTATAATTACTTAATAAGGATACATTTTTTTTTAAAAAGAAAAAAAAAACAAAATATTTTTATTAAAGTTTTTAGAAAAAACCTTAGCATTGGCCAAGGCATTAAAATTTGCATTCCAAATAGAATTAATCCAAATTTAAAACGTTAAGAGAAAATATAACACCAAAGTTTGGAGGAAAGTTCCAAATACTGAGACAGAATTACAAAATAACAAACGCGTTAAGAAACAGGAAAGCTACATGAGCTCAAACCCTAAGCAAATCAAAAAGGGTGTATGCAAGAGACTAGAAAAATAAAATTTATTACATATATGGATCTATCGTAGAGCCGACCAAATGGGAAGACTACAATAGCAAACGCCAAAACTTACAATGAGAATGCCTATGTCTTCTAATTGTCTCCTTTTTCATTGATCCTCATCTCCTTCTTTTTCTTCTCTGCATAGACTGTATCTTCTCTCCTCTCTCTCTCTCTCCAATCATCACTTTCACCAAATTCAGCTCCACTGCCAAAACACTTAATTTTCCCTGTTAACATCTGGCTAGAGTTGCTGAATCTTGACACGATCGATCACAAGAAATTCTAATTTCTCAACATGGGATCAGGAAAACAAGCAAGCTCAGAGACTTCAAGTGAAGAAAATGGTAGGCAAGAGCATGCCAAAGAAGATGCAGCAACTACTACTACTAAACGCTTCTACGAATGCACTTTCTGCAGGAGAGGATTCACCAACGCGCAGGCCTTAGGTGGGCACATGAATATACATCGCAGAGATCGAGCCAAGACCAAGCAAGTCTCAGCAAGTTCTTCAATTTCAGGAAAAACCAATGAGGATTTCCTGAACCCTAACCATATGGGACCGATTTCAAGTGAACTCATGAACAAGTATCCGGTTTTGGAGGCTCAAAGGGAATATTCCATGTATCTTCATCCATCTGAGTTTTCTTACCCTGGACAGCCACACGGTTATTACCATGGAAGTGATTTTCTTGTCTCAAGGCATCAGTCGTTGAGCGTGAATGAAGAACTTTGGGGAGCGAATTTGAGCTTGCAAATCGGCTCCAGTCATTCGGGAGACAATGAACTGAATAAGGATGTTCCAAAAGAAGACGAGGTGGATTTGGAGCTTCGACTTGGCCATGATCGGTAATTGATCGCCTCTGCCCACTAACCTAAGTGCCAAATATCAAGAAAACATGCATGGTGTACAGGAGAGGGTATAATGTACAGGTACTATACTTGATGGAGGGCATATCTTCTAGTTATTGAAGTGAAACTTTATTGGAGAAGCATGGAAGGAGATTAAAAAAGATATTGGTCCAAATTTGCATTTCCATGAAAGATGAATCAGCAAACGAAGTCTTCTTCAGTTGCGTGAGATGAGGTAATTAATCTAGTACATATATTGTACTGTGTGTTTTGATTAAGCAAAATGAAAATTCTTACTAGAAAGCTATCTCCTTCACATTCCGTTTTGATATTCTACACTACAGTATCTTCAATTCAAGCTTATTTCCTTGTTTTTTGGTCTATTAATCAAAGATTCTTCATTGTAAAAACTGCAGTTCTCCTTATGTGTAAATGCCATGTCTCTTTTGCTTAGAAAAATATACAGAACTACTGCATTTTTGGTTGCCGATTACATTTCACATGTAGGTAGATCAACACAGCTTGCTGTTTGAAATGATTTCCTTTCTGAATTAGGAAACACTCGGACAAGAAGGTATTCTTTGGAAATATTTAATCCAGTAGAGCACATGATATTGCAAAAAATGTAGATTGTAGATATCAAGAAATAATTATTTACTGCATCTTTATTTTCAATCAATTTCTTGAAAATGTTCTCTTTTAATTAATCTGACACTACAAGCATATATGCTACAGATGATTCAAATTGGTAGCATAGATGTCCATAAACTCTAAGCTAAACTGTGAAGCCTTTCTTTCTTTATTTCTTCCTTACTTTCAACTGCCAAGCGTGAATCCCCTGAAAGGACTGCACATGAAAAGCAAAATTCTGTGTGATTAGTGCACTTCAGATCTCTTGTACTTGGTCGTCATGATATATCACAATTTTAGAAATGACATAAATTAGAGATATAAATATTTAAATATATTCCTGCATTAGCACATGATTATCCAGGTTTAAGCCTTGACTTTCATTGCAATCTGGGGTAGAATTTGGAAAGGAGAAGACTATCCATGTTTTTAATTTGCGGGAAATAATCTGTTTATTTAGAGGCTAGTTGGAGATTGCTTAACTGGAGAAGAAAGTAGATATATGTGTTTCTTTACCTGATCGTGCATGGGAATTTTCCTAGAAATACGTTCTAGGCGGAAAGCTATGCCTATACGAGATCAAATGATTCTCGAATATGGCAGTTTGAAGGTTGCTTTAAGGAAGAATTAATAGAAGGCAAAAGGATAAAAAATGTCAAACACTCAAGTGATAAATCAAATTGATGTAAAAAAACATGGATTTAATTAGGAGTTTTAAAATTTTTTACTATTTTATGATTTAATTTAAATTTTTAAAAATTAATAAAATTATCTAAACTTAGAAATTTTATTATAATTATATTTACTTTTAAAATTATTTTAGAGAAACTGTATCTTATTAAGCCCACATGAATTATTTTATTATATCCTATAACAATAAATATTAGTATAAAAAAATTAAAAACTTTTTATTATTTTATAATTTAATTTAAATTTTTAAAAATTAATATAACTCAACTCAAATTCTTAAATTTAACTTTTTAAAATTTTAAAATCTCATTATTGTTCTTCGTTCCATTTGATTTGGTTTAAGGACTTTTTTTATTTTTTGATTTCATTTTCTAATTTCGCTGAATTGTAATTATGTCTATTATCTTATATCTTCAAATATTAACTTATATTATTAAGTGGTATTAGGAATATTGAAATTTACAAATCAATAGAATAATTGTGAGACTACAGTTTCTATTTTTAAGAATATTAAAATAGTTTCTTATAATAGTTGCAAAGTATTTAAAAATAAATAAATTAATATATATAAGATTTATTATAATTTTTATTGAAAATAATAATAAATAATTAAAAATTAAAGTTGTGATTTTTTTTACATCAAATTGAGCAGATTAAGAAAAATATATTTATAGATTTTTAATTGAATTATATTAAATTTTAATATTTAAACTAAATTATAAAATAATAAAAAACTTTAAATTTTTATATAATAATCTTTATTTATGTAATATATGAATATAATAAGATGGTATTATCATGTTGATAAAACATATATTTTCTAAATCAATTTTTAAAATTAAATATTATTAAAATAAAATTTATAATTTTAAATAATTCTACAACTTTTATATTAAATCGTAATGTAATGAAAAGTTTTAGATTTTTTTTAATGTAAATTGGCGATTTAATTACATTTCATCAAATGCTTTCAACGCCCAGAGTTTAGGTTCACTGGATGTACATATGGATTTCAAAGGAACTCGTGTTAATCCAAACAAGTTTCTTGTTCAATTTTTGGAATGATAAAAAAAAAAAAAGAAAAGAAAAGAAAGAGAGAATAGAAAAAAGAAAAAGAAAAATTGGTGGTTGTCATCGGCTTACTCATCAACATGGGCCAAAATGGGCTTACCATCATCTATTTATAAGCCAGCAAGAAACCTTATGGGTGGACTAAATTTCATTACTCTCATCAAGTACATATAGAACAATGGCCCAATTATGCCGAACAAAGAACTTACCAGAGCCTTGCTTTTCTTTTGATTTCTTTTTCTTCTTCTCCTTCTCCTTTGTGGTAAGATTTTATTAAATATAATAATAACATTTCATAAGAAATTGGTCAGTCACGAGCTTTTTGAAGATCCTAGAAAGAATTCCAACGTAAAATTTTTATTTAAAATGAGATATATGTACATGCAGGACACAGAATAATAATAATAATAATAATAATATGAAAAGTAAGGGCTAGTGCCAAATTTGCTTTGCAGGAAATTTAGAAGACCCATTGTTCTTTTGAAACATGGGATGTATCCATACATATATGGTTAGGGCATGTGCTCATGTGCAGAGGACCCCTCCACCACTTTTGCTTAGCATGCAGCCTCTACGGCACAGAATATGAAAGGAAGTATGAGTGGTGCATGGTCTCTTCAGCAACCTATCATAAACTCCGAAACCCCAATTATGCTTTGTGTCCCCTCGGTTTCAAACACTTTTCCCTTCCCCCATTCTTGTTTCAGTGAGTTGAATGCAGAAATTTCAATCATCGTCTCTTTTTTTTTCTTCCATATGCCGCCATGAATACTCACTCCTGCATTGAACTCGAAAAAGGCTTCTTTTGAGCATCATATTCATGTACTTTTTCCTGCTTCGTAAAGTTAAATTTGGTTGGATATAATACAATCACAGCCAATTAGCAATAAATTTTAGCTGTTTTGGGAGGCATAGGAGAAGGATCATCAACAAATTTGTGAAGCTTAATTTTTAATAATTCAATAGAAGAGTAAACTGAATTTTCAAAGCGAAATAGGGTTTTGTGTTCAATTTTATATATAACTATGAACTTAGGTTATAAGTAGAAGTTTCATAATTAAACTAATATAAAAAAAATTATTAATAATAATTTGCTTTAATAATTACGTACTCATTCAGACTTTAAGAAAAGAAAAATAAAGATAATATAGTGTTTGTTTTCAAGGAGAAAGCAGGTGAGCCAGCAAGATTATGATGACAGTGATTGAAAAAAAAGGAAAAGAAAGATGCTTGAAATAACATTTCCTATACATGTGCATCGTACATGACCAGCAAGTAGATGAGTTTAAGAGCAAATTTCTTTCTTAAGATTTGATGTTCATGAACCTTCTTTTTCTTTAACTTTATCATTAAATCAGACTTAAAATATCTCCTTAACAGTTGCTGCTACAACTTAACTTTCATTTCTTTTTTTTTAATTTGCGAAACAAATATGTCCAATTTGGCAGGCATATCGGATGGGGCAGGTGAACTCAGTAACAAGTGACAGATTAAAAGCTGATTTCCAAGGGAGAATAATTGAGACATGACTACCCATTATTAATTTAGATTATTAAGTCAATTGGGTCTTTAATTTTAAAGAATTTTATAATTCGCTTCTTGATTCCAAAATTTTGTGGGCCCAATAATTAATCTTTTTTCTAAATCCCTCCACAAAGTTTAGACAAATGGAGCTTCTCCAACCAGGCCATGGCCTTTCCCCACTTGATTGATTCATCAACAAATTGCCCTGCATTTTAGAGATTAGTCTTCCAAATATAATTCAATTTCTATATTTTTAAAACTTAATAATTACACTTTTGAAATATTATGTGGTTAATAATTCATTCAGAATTAGCTCGGACAACAACTCTGAAATATATATAATTTCGCAATTAAACTTTTTTAAAAAAGTTTTTATAATATTTAAAGCTCTATTTTCACCCAAAATTCATAAGATTAGTGCTTAATTTTGGCATTTGAAACACCAAAACAAAAAGTTATTAATGGTATTTTCGAGTTTACCATATAAAGAAGGACAAAGACAAAGTTAGCAAATAATGGATTTTCCCCCAAAAAAAAGTACAACTTGATGGCTTCAAAAGTGGAATGATTTTAAGATCCAATGCAATGACCCTGGTCAAAAACAATGGGTAGAATTCCAATCCCTATTTAAAATTTTGTGACTTAATTTTATTTAGAATTGTGAAAAAAAAATAGAAAATGAAATCTTAAATTCCAATAGAAGTAACAATTTACAGAAATGTGGGTAATTAATTCCGATTATACAAAGTCCAAGAGCAAGCTGGTCATCTCGTTATCAAAGATGAACATACATGTTTGTCTTTTCCTAATTTGAGCATTGGTCAATTTAAATGGCCAAAGACTTCATGTGCATCATAAAAAAGCTGTTAACCTGTTGCCTTTACAGGAACATAACCAAATGGAAAATAAGCAAATATATAAATAATTATGGAAAAGTCCAGAAATTAGTTTTTTTTAATATTATTTTATATTAACTGACGAAAAATAGTGCATTTCAAGATATTTAATTATATATAATAATTAATTACCCATCTATTTATCCCACCTAACTTTGCGATGGAAATCGGAGATAAGTCTAGCCCCAGCCCATGGCTCATGTACTGGTTTTTTTTTTTTTTTTTTTTAATGATAAAAAGTGGGAAAAAATATTCATAGGAGAAAAAATAAAAATATTTGTGAAATAGAGATTTAACTTTAAAATAAGAATTGTGCCATAAGCGCGGTGGACTTACTTAGGAAATATAAGAATTATTTATCAGTAAATATATTACATATATAAAATTAATATATAAAAATAATAAAATATTATTTATTATAAAAAAATTATGTTATAAATTTTTTTTCGCATTTAGATATAAATCGTTTAGAAAAGTATTTAAAATTTGATAATAACATTAATATATTGAATTGTGAATTTAATCTAAAGGTAAAATTAATAGATGATATAGGATTAAGTGGTTTTTTTAATGAAAAAAAATGTAAAAAAAATATATATTTGTGGAAAAGAAAATAAAAATATTTGTAAAATAAAGGTTTGACTTGACTTAATTTTAAAATAAAAATAAAAATTGTGCCACAAGCGCGGTAGACTTAGGAGCCAGATCTTTTCATCTTAAGAATCTATAAAAGGTGCAGCAGGTTTTTTAATTTGAAATTTTAAATATTAATAATATAATTAAATATATTTTATAATATATAAGTAATAAAATATACTTTTATTATAATGTGTATAAAATGACATTAAAAAGTTTTTATATTAATATCATATTATATTAATATAAATTTAATAAATTTGATTTTTTAAATATATATAATGTTATATTATAAAAAATAGGATTACTATAAAAAAAAATATAACGATCGTTTATGAGTAAATGTAGGTAAGGAGAGCAGTATTTGGCAAATTGTCTGACAAAAAATAGTGCATTTCATATTTGCATGAGATACATTTCTGAGAAAACCTAATTTAAATTTAAAAATATTTTGAAAACTTGAACAGAGATGATTCAATGAATTAGAAAGAAAAACATAACAAAATAGACCATAAGAATTAAGCTCGTAGAAAAATTTTGGAAAGTTGGCAAACTTATCTTGAAGCAGACGAATTGAATTAATGCAGAGGTGACTGGTAAGGTATTTGAAAATAGAATCCTAAGCAGGTAAAATCAATCATTCTCACTTAATAAATCAAATTTGCCATCCAGGGAATAAGCGACAGTTGTAGACTTGTAGTAGGGAGGATACTTCGTCCCAATTCATGCATCCTGCTCCGAAATCGATGAATTTTACTATTTACTGTTTTAAATTATTTATTTTATAAAAATAAACAAATTCTTATAAATTTGTATAATAAATTTGTTTCTTTTTAAATAAAAATTTTTAAAATTAAAGATATGTTGCAGAAAATTTTAAGTTTAATTCAAAACTAAAATTGTACGAACGAAATAATATGTATACATATATATATTGAAAGAAAAATATAATTTCATTTTAATTATTATTAATATTTTATCATTAAATTAATTTTTTAAAAATAATTAAACTATATTTATTCGTTTAAATATTATTATCAATAGAAAAAATAAAGTAAAGAACGAGGAAATGGAGGGGTGCGTGGATGAATCGGTCAACCTAATTACTAGAAGGATAAGCTGACGGACGTTAATCCAAAATAATAGTTTGGGTTACACCGAATAATTGCTCCGTGAAGAACAACTAAAACGCGTGTTACGAAATGCGACTATTTTTCTATAAGTATTATTTTATGAAGCATAGACTCTTCTTAGATTCATTTTCATCACGTTCCGACCATCCACAAATCATCCAACGATCATGATTCTTCAGCCTACTTAGATTATGTTTTTGATTCATACAAGTACATGTACGGACCATAATCTTTGTTAATTAATATGTATAATCAATTATTATCAATCCTTCATTCACTATTAATCTATGTTTTTGGAAATTAGTGTTCTTTCGGTAATGTTTATAAGGTAATTAAGTCGAGGGAGCCATACAATTTTCTTTCTTTTAAAAAAAAATAAACACACATATAAAAATTCTGCATCTGCTTGCATATGTAAATCCCACAAAAGAAATTTAAGAGGAGAAATTGTCAAAATATTCAAATCAATATCTCCTCTCCAACTCCAATAATACTATGATATTTCTCTTTATTATTATTATTATTATTGATGTGATTAAATATTTTTATTTTAAAATTATTATTTGAAATAAAAAATTTAAATATTTTTAAATTGAAATTTTTTTATTTTATAAGAATTTATATTTTTTTAAAATCATTTATATCACACGGAAAATTTGTGTTTACTATAATATAAATTATTTCATATATTTATTGTTTTTTTACACGGTGATTAACACCCACATTACTGTAAAATTATATAGCTATATTTCCATAAGTATCCTTCTTTAATTAATAAATTAATTTTTATTTCAAAAATTATTAAGAAATTAATTTACACCATTATAATAACATTTTCCATAATTATACAACTTTTATATATTAATGTATTATGATTCCCTCATACCTTAACTTTAAACACATGTTAATGTTATATTCTAAAAAAAACTACAAAATGAAAACTATTAAAATTAAAATAATAGAAATAATAAAATATTGATGGAATTAATTTGAATTTAAATAAGTCGATCAAGATTATCATGTGATCAATTTTGTAATGGTTTTACTTAATGGGATTATCAGGCATATTTAATTAGTATTTATTTTAAGTATTAAAATTCTACATATATCTTTTTTCAAAATAATTTAGTGTTTCATTTAATTATAAAAATTTAAATTTTTATGTTTAAAAAAAATTATTTGAAAAAGTAAATTATAAAAATTTAACAAGTTTTTGATTCAAAAAAAAAAAAAATTTAACAAGTTTGGAATAATTGGGAGTGAAAATTAGCCATGTGAGCATAATGGAGCAATAATCAAGAGGTGGAAAAGACGCGCGAGTGTTGAGAGTGGAAGAAGAGAACGAAAGAAAGAGAAAACAGAGGCCGGTTTAGCAAAAATTATGGAGTATATACGTTTTACATATACGATGTTCATATGGTATAACAAATTCGGAGATGAATGCATTTATTAAATTAATAGTTAAATTTTTTTAAAAAAATTTAAAATGAAATAATTGTATGGTATATAAATAGAATACGATACAAAATATGAATATTTATATAAAAATAATGATTTTTTCAAAGAAATTACTAATAATTATTATAAATTCTCCTGGTTTAGATCCAAGTGCCAGCAGGTAGACATAATTTCCTGATTATAAAAACATTGGCAAAGCAGAGTCTGGTTTGGGAAATTAAGATTTTTTTTGAATAAAAAAAGAAAGTGAGAGAAAGAAAGAAACGTCAAAGAGAGAGAGAGAGAGGAGAAATAAAACAAATCTTTTTGGGTGTGAGGAGGACGTTTTGGTTTCAAAAGCGTCCAAGTTCTCTTCATGTATTCTGCTTCTCTCTTTCTCTCCTCCCCTTTGGGTCCCACTCCTTTTCATCTCTATTCCTTCCCCTTCTTTCAAAACAACGGCGCGGACTTAAAACACCCAACACGTTTTTAGTTTTCTCTTCCTCCTCCTGCTGCTCTCGTTTCATTTTGAATAACATACACATACAAAGGTACTACCTTTGATCCTTCCCCTTCTCTTCTCTCTATTTCTTCCTTGTCTATAAACTCACAAGTATTCCCTTCATATCTTTTGTTGAAGTTTCTTTGCTTCTTCATCTTGTTTTTGCTTTGTGTAAAACCAGCTGCTGGTTTTTTGGTCTACTATTACCTGCCATTTTTTAAATCTTGGTGTTTCGTGGGGGGTTTTGGTTCCCTGGAGCAATAAAGTATGAAGAGGGGCCGTATCTGGGATCGTTACTTTCTGATTGTAATGTCTTACTGAAGATATTTCAGCCTTTCTTATCTGTTTTTCTTTGTATATGAACTATCTGCTGCTACTATGCATGTTTGAGAGTAAAGAAAATCTGGAAGTGAGTTTGCTTTCTACCTGGGTTTTGCAGGTAAGGGTTTTCTCTTATTGGCCTGCATTTCTTATTTGTCTGGGTTTCTTTTAAGACCAGAAAGTTGGTTGCTTTTCCAGTTCCACTCCTGATTTACTTGTTTCCTGGCGAATACTAATTTTCTTTTCTTTTTTTATTCATTAAAAGGAGCGGTCTTTTGGCTTGTGGGCTTGTTATCTTTTTGAATTTGCTTTTTTGTTTTTAGGTTTATATTTTCTTTTTCATTGAAGATGTCGTGTTCTACGCTACTGTATCATTTAATAAAAAAAATTAATAATATGTATACAGATATCTGTGAATGAAAAGGAAGAAACGAAGAAGAAGAATGTGTGCGCTAAAAGTTTTTAGGTACAGTTAATTGACAATATTTGCGCACTTTTGTGCAGGATCCCCAAATTAGTGCTAATTAATTTCTTAAAAGATTTAATGGGATTTTAATTTTTTTTGAGCTATTTCATTTTTCACTTCCTCCTTACAGGTGATTGGAGTGGAGATGGGGATGTTTAATTTTTAGATAAAAGCAGCTGGTCTGCAATTTCTGTGAAAGGTTTAAAGTTTACTTGCTCCAAGAATGGATTGAAATAGAGGTTGCAGCCCTTTTTGGCCGCAATGTTAAAACCTGCAGCTCCTGGGCTGTTGTTTCTCTTTTTACTCCTGATATCAGTATCTGCAGATGACAATGGCTTTTCCCGGTGTAATTGTGACGATGAGGGTAGTTTATGGAGTATAGAGAACATTCTAGATTGCCAAAAAGTGGGCGATTTCTTGATTGCTGTGGCCTATTTTTCGATCCCTATTGAACTGTTATACTTTGTTAGCTGCTCTAATGTCCCGTTCAAATGGGTCCTCTTTGAGTTCATTGCCTTCATTGTTCTTTGCGGATTGACCCATTTGCTCAATGGCTGGACCTATGGCCCTCATCCGTTTCAGCTTATGGTTGCCCTTACTGTATTCAAGATTTTAACTGCTTTGGTCTCATGTGCCACCGCCATTACACTTTTCACTCTCATTCCTTTGCTTCTCAAAGTGAAAGTAAGAGAATTTATGTTGAAGAAAAAGGCATGGGATCTTGGCCGTGAAGTTGGGATTATAATGAAGCAGAAAGAAGCTGGGTTGCATGTTCGTATGCTAACTCAAGAGATTCGAAAATCGCTTGATAGGCATACTATTCTTTATACAACCCTTGTTGAGCTATCTAAGACATTGGGTTTGCAGAATTGTGCAGTGTGGATGCCTAACCAGATTAGAACGGAGATGAATTTGACCCATCCGTTGAACGAGGGTAATTATTCAAGTATGGATAATCGTTCAATACCAATTTCTGATCCTGATGTTGTTAGGATTAAAGGGAGTGACGGAGTGAACATACTTAGGCCTGAATCAGCACTTGCTGCTGCAAGCAGTGGAGGATCTGGTGAGCCAGGGCCTGTTGCTGCAATTCGAATGCCAATGCTTCGTGTTTGCAATTTCAAAGGGGGAACTCCTGAGATAATTCAGGCTTGTTATGCAATATTGGTGCTGGTTCTTCCAGGGGGACAGCCTAGATCTTGGACCAACCAAGAATTGGAGATAATTAAAGTGGTAGCTGATCAGGTGGCTGTGGCTCTCTCTCATGCTGCAGTTCTTGAAGAGTCCCAGCTCATGAGGGAGAAGTTGGAGGAGCAAAATCGGGCCTTGCAACAGGCAAAAATGAATGCGATGATGGCAAGCCAGGCTAGGACAGCATTTCAGAAGGTAATGAGTGATGGCATGAAGAGACCTATGCACTCTATTTTAGGCTTGATTTCAATGATACAGGATGGTAATCTGAGTACTGAGCAACAGATCCTCGTGGATGCAATGATGAAGACTAGCAATGTCTTGGCAACATTGATTAATGATGTGATGGAAATTTCAACAAAGGATAGTGGAAGATTTCCATTGGAGGTGAGATCTTTCCGTTTACATGCCACTATCAAAGAGGCTGCTTGTCTTGCCAAGTGCTTGTGCGTTTATAGGGGATTTGGATTTTCAATCAATGTTGACAAATCCTTGCCTGATCATGTCATGGGTGATGAGAGAAGGGTTTTTCAAGTGATTTTGCATATGGTTGGTAACCTGCTGGATGGCAATAACAGAAAAGGGTCTGTGGCACTTCGGTTTCTCTTGGATAATGGAAGTCAGGAAAGAAATGATCATAAATGGGCAGCTTGGAGACATAGCACAATTGATGGGGATGTATATATCAGATTTGAGATCACGATGAACAATGATGCTTCTGAATCAGATGGTTCAAGTTCGGTCACGCCGGTTGGTGCTAGGAGCTATGCCAGTGATGGAATTGATGAGGGCTTGAGCTTCAGTGTTTGCAAAAAGCTGGTCCAGGTAACAATCTAAAATTTTCAGGTAGCATTAATGCACAATGATTGACATATGTTCGCAGATTTGTCATTTCTTCTCAAAACAGGTTCTGTACTGGGACGATAATAATAAGCTGCACATTGGTATCAGTTACTAATATTTAGGACAATCTTTATCTCCAATCAACCATATTATTTGTAATTCACTTCCTTAGCATATTGTTTAGTGAAGCTTCTTTTTTCACAACTATATAATTGATATTCATGTCCTTTTGGTTCATATGAGATTTCTGTCTTCTTAGAAGCAACATTTTTGTTTTGATTATGCAATAATATTATTAGTAATTTGTTTTGATCGCGTTGAGGCTTTGATTTGCAACTCTTTTACATGTCACACAAATCACAATGGAAGCCGGCCTGAAATTATTCGACTAATACACTATTTAGGTGATCAAGTAGCCTTTGTATTTAGCCACATTGATCTTTGTTTCTAATCTCTGTATGATTGGCAGTTGATGCACGGTAAGATCTGGGCAGTCCCTAACTCTCAAGGTTTTCCTCAAAGCATGGGGCTAATTCTGCGGTTTCAACTTCGACCATCCCTGTCAATAGCCATTTCTGAATCTGGAGAATCTTCAGAGCACCCACATTCCAACTCTCTTTTCAGAGGCTTGCAAGTTTTGTTAGCCGATGCAGATGATGTGAACAGAGCTGTGACCCGGAGACTGATTGAGAAACTAGGTTGCTGTGTTACTACTGTTTCATCTGGATTTGAATGTCTTAGCATCATTGGGCCGACTACATCTACTTTCCAAGTCGTTCTTTTGGATCTTCAGATGCCGGAGTTGGATGGATTTGAAGTTGCATCAAGAATCCGGAAGTTCAGAAGCCGTAGTTGGCCATTAATAGTTGCCCTGACAGCAAGTGCTGATGAATTGTTGTGGGAAAGATGTTCACAGATTGGAATAAATGGTGTCATTCAGAAACCACTTATGCTTCAAGGAATAGCAAATGAGCTTCAAAGAGTCCTTGTGCAGGCAAACAAAGTCATCTAATGACATTCTATTCTGTAAGTCATAAGTAGCCTTGATTCTTCAGTTTTGGGGACTCATAGAATAGCCAAATAGCTATGAATTAGTGGCCCCATCCTAAATATCCCACCAAGCTTTCTAGTATAGAAATGTTTACACATACGACATTTACACCCACAATGGTATACAAAATCATCCTCTCAGTCGCAAACCAAGTTGAAACATCTCATGAATCATCTTTATTTTTTTTACGATAAATAATTGATCACGTGCCTTGCACATTCCATCCAACCGCCTGGAAGGCAGGATATATATATTAGATGTCGCAGAATGTGGGAAGAATAAGCGAATGGCATGGGTCAAGTCGCGATGAGTAGCATTATTTTCTGGGGGGGTTTTCAGTGGAAAATAAATAAATAAATAAATAAATAAAAGCCATGCATGAATCTGAATGCGTACGTAGACTCTTTTTTGGATCAAATATCACGCCAAGTGGACCCATCTCTGCCTTTACAAGTTGGGTTTTTAATTCTTACTTTATTATAATTTTCCATGTAGGAATTGATTGATTGTGAAGCTAGGTTTTGGTGGGTTTATTGTAAATATAATTATCTTATGGCTTTAATATTATAATAATATTATTAATAAGAACAATTAGGGTTGCAAACCTTATATAGTTATTGAAGCCTAAGGAATTTGGCCTATATGCATTGTTATCATTATCTTATTTGTAAAAGAATTGACGTTAGATCCTTTATTCGAATGTTGACTCATTCTATGTATATAATATTACCAAATTAACAGTGAAAATTCTTGCTTTTAAAAATCAGACCACATAAATCAAATGAATCGGCTAAAAAAGACGACATTTTGGTCAAATTTTTTAAATAATATTTTGTAAAATAGAGTTTGAAAAAACTAGAAATGGTACCTTAATTTTTGTTGAGAATATAATATCGGAAAGTGGCATTTGGTGGTGTCTTATTGAGAATGAACTATTAGGTACAACGTTAAATGTTGGTGACTTACACTTTACCGACCTTATTTTTTATATATGCACACGCGCACATACACGTGTGTGTATATATATATTACAGGTCCTACTAAAAAAAAAAATTATTTTTTTTATTTAAACAAATTTAAGATAATGCATTATTTTTTGAAAGGCCGGCAGACGAGCATAAGCCATATCGTAGAATATAGGTTTGTAGAAGAAACATACAAAGCCATTAGGAGATGTAAATTTAAAAATGAATGTAAAAGAGAAATGGGAAAGGGGGGCTGAATCCCAAATATATTAATCACTTAAAAAGTTTTGTCTCTCTTCACATTGATTTGGATAGCATGAAAACGCATATCATATAAATAGACCTTTTAGCAACTTGTACGTAAAATATATTCTGTGATAGCGACACACAGGTAGAGGTGGCTTTATAATTTTCTTTGCCCAACTTTAAAAAATATATACATACATCCAGGCAAAAGGAGAAATGTGTCAAAGGGGTCTGTATGCACCATTTAAAAAAAAAAAAAAAAAAAGTGGGTGTTGCTGTCTATGCATTTGCTGGCTTTTTTTTTTCTTTTTCTTAGTTTTCATCTTAGTAAGGGTTGTATTGGTGACAAATTGAGAAGTAGAAAACAAATTGAGAATAGTAATGGCAGTTTTGAGTGTGGTATAGGCGATACCCAGTCCTCAAGGGAAAGCCCATTAAACAAATTGAATTACAGATTTGTCTAGAAAGCCGAGACGGCTACAGCCACTCTTCTTTGTGGAGATTCCAGTCCCTGCCCAGCCCAACACTGTTTCCAAATTCCTACTGTCACTTATTTCAGATTTCTACTATTTAGAATTAAGAAATTTATAAAAATTTAATTCAATTATTTCTTTTTATCAATTTTCATATTTAAAATGAAAAAATGATTTTTTTTAATTTTAAAAAATTTATCCATAATTGTTATGAATTTATTTAAATTTTTTTCTTTCAAATTAAATTTTATAAGAATTTAATTTTGTTGTGTTTTTTTTATATTTAAAATAAAAGAATATATATATATATATATATATATATATATAACTTGGAAAAGATATTAAAAAAAAAATATTATATGTGGGTGGTTAGTTGAAAAATCATTTTTCCCTAACAGATAAAATTTAGAAATGAAGCAATTAAGTCATACTAAGAAATCTCTAGTTGAAACGCAACCAAAGTTGATTACATAAAGAAAACAATTAAAACAGACAGTATAATCAGTGTAAAAAGCATGAAGCTGGAACCTTGGAGTTGGCCCATCTCCATTCTGATCTTTAAGAAAACTGAAGCCTGGTCCTGGCCTCTAAGGGAACCAAAGTTTATTCAAGCACTCTCTTTCTTTCTTTACATAAATTTAAATCATGAATATTGTTTTCCTCATTTTTATTATGTTATTTTATATTGAAGAGATAACCACCAACTTAAGCAATTTATATCACGTTTAAATCATTTCAGAAAACAAATCAAACAACAAACTTCATATATTTTATTCACCACATGATAAACATTCACACACATTAATTCATCATTCCTATAATTTTATTATAATATTAATATGCGTTTTGCAGTTGTTTTTTTTTTTTTTTCACTAGTAAAGAAATCGATAGATAGCCATGGTAAATAAAGTTTTATTATTATATTAATCCAAGAATTAGTTTATCGTAGTATATATTTATAAAAAATATGCTATAAATATGAGTTAATTATAAAAAAAAGTTTATACTTTTAATTTTATTACAGTTATATATTTTTTTTAATTAAAACTTCACCTATTAAAAATTACTCTATCCATCCATTAAAAATTGATAAAATTGCAAGGTTAACGATATTATCACTATGTCACGTTAATGAAATTTAAAATTAATTATTAAAAAATTTTATATTTTATTTTTATTATAATTTCATTTTATATTTTTATTTTTTACTAATTAAATTTGTTTTTTAATGTTTAACTAAATGTACTGTTACTCATATAATTGAAATTTTATAAAATTATCAAGCTATTTTTTTACTATTAAATATATTTAAAAATTATCATTATTATTATTATTTATTTATTTTTAATTTTTATTAATAATTTTATGATAACAATAATTTATATTGATTCTATTTGACTAAAATCATTATCAATTATTTTTTTTAATCTATTTAATATACTTACTATTTAATATTATTTTTAAAACTATTGTTAAAAAAATAATCTTATTAAATACATTAGTGATGAAATATTAAAATATAATTTAAAATAATATTTAATATAATAAATTTCACAAAAAATTTATAAAATAAATAATTTATGAAAAATTTTATACATTTAATTTTATTGTAATTTTATTATGATATTTTAAATTATTATTAATTTTATCCTAAAATTTATTCATATATGAGATGCTGGTGTAGCATTAACATGGCGAATAATACTAGTTTTTAATAATATAAATAACAGTAAAGCACAATTAAAATAATTTTTAAAAATCAAATTTTAATTAATAAAAAAATATAGGATGGAAGTGTAATAAAATCAAAATAACTCTCTAAATATTAACTTGTTAAATTTATATTAAATTTAATTTACTTTAAATATTAATTAAAAAGAAAAGTACATAAAATATAAGTGGCATATTGCTCCAATCAACTTAAACAATCTGGGCATAAGGGAGTAATGGAATTATTTTATGGGATTAATTATAATAAATTTTTTTTAAAATAAAAATTATAAATAGAGAATAAAATTTGATATCTTTTAAATTTATTGAAATATATTTACCATCAATTTAAATTTATCGGTTTTTTAAAAAAAAATTGGATATTATCTTCGTCATCAATTGCGAAATTGAAACTACATAGTCGCTATATAATTAAGCATAGAAACAGAATACAGAAGTGTGGGAAAGGGTAGTGGATATTATTGTTTTTTTATTATTTTATCAATAAAAAACTATATAATAACATCAAAATCGACAATCTTTAAATCCCACTAATGATTTTGCGACAACAAACTGATTTCGCTATCATTACCAATATATAATTTCAACAAGTTGTAAATGGCAAATAGTTTATGCACAAATTACTTTAAAATAATCAAAACTCTTGTAAGGTTAACTCATTTTCTAATGCTGTATTATAATTAAACATGTTATTTGTTTCCCCACAGTTAAAAAACTACTTTTTTTATTATTTAAATTAATAAAATTCTATAATATTAAAATTCATTAAATCAAGATGGGGACATTATAATCATCCAAAATCCTTGTTTGTCCATGTAATCACAATCACTTAACACCCAAATTTTTGTTCAATGGTCATCTAGGGATGGTTGAACTTGTATTAATTAATTAAAATAAAAAATTCAATTCTTCACTTAACACAAATTAAATATTAAAAAATAAATCCAAATTGCACCCAATCCATATTATTATATTATATATAAAGCCGGCATTTATTTAGACTTTTCTTTGTCTATATTTCCTTGATATTTACCAATTCAAATTGATGTGCTGCATTTGATTTACATGGTTCAAAGTTAATAGAATTTCGATCCAATTTCTTTTATTTTTTAAAGGATTTTTCTTTTTAATATTAAAGCATTTATAAAGATATATTTAATAAATTCAAAAAATTAGTATCACTGAATCAATCTAAGAGTATATTTGGTTTAAATGATAAATATAACTATCCTCTTACTATGGAGCAATTAGCTTTCGACTATACCGCAGATTTTAATTGAACTTAACTTTTGCTGTCGACATATGATAGAGACCCACATTAAATTTTCAAAAAGAAAATTTTGAGACGCACGACTTTAAAAAATGTGACGATTGTCACAAAGTGTGATATGAAAATTTTATCGTTTAAGGATTAATTTTATATTTTAATTATTTTTTTGGATATTTTTATAATTTTACTTATTAAGATTTTGTTTCTATTATAAATAACCACCCTTCACTATTAGAAACTCACGTTTTTCAATTTTTGAGATATTTTAATAAGATTTTTAGTATTTTAACTTATTTTTTCTTTTATTTCATCTTAACCAAATGATATTGGTTAAAACTGCTGACGGAATTTAAATAGTTTTTTATTGCCTCCCATATATAAGCTTCTTTGCTAATTGTAATCATTTTATTTTAGTTTTTAAATTTATTTTTTTAAAGTGAAACATATATTTGAAAAGAAAAAAAAAAGTTATCCAGCACATCTAAGTGATTGAGCAGCCTACTAATTAATTTCAGCAAAGCAATGATCTACAAAGATCCATTGGAATTTCAGTGGTTGGAAAAATATAAATTAATTATATTTTTATTTTTATTAAAATTTTTAGTGATATTTTTAATTTTAAAACGTCACATTTCACTCTTTAATTTTTATAATTTATAAAGTTAAAATGCTCAAGTGCATAAATTAATTTTTTATTTTTAATAAAAAAGCTTATTATAATTCTCAATTAATCTAAATTTCGTGTTAATAACCACAATGATTACAAAGTTTATATAATTTCATTTTATTTACAAAAAAGCGTTTTTAATGGTGAAAGTGTCATTTTCAAGTAAAATATGGAGATATTAAGCTTTCCCAACTCATCATTATCCTATATAAATAAAATAAATTAAGCACAATTATATATATTAAGATGCAACTTTAATTGTATTCTCTAATTAAATTCCACTTTCCAAGAACGGATCTTAGTTCATCCACTTGTAACTAGAGGATAAATAAATTAAACTGTTTATAAACTATTCAAAACTCGACTCGATAAAAAATTCATTAGACTCAAATGAGCCGAACTTGAATTTAGCAGTATTCAGCTCATTTAGACTTGTGAGCTCGACTTGTTTTTAAGTTTATGAACAAACTCGCGAGCTGACTCGTAAACAGACTCGCAAACAAACTTGTGAGCAGACTCGTTCACTAACACTAATCCCACATAAAAATTTGAAGGATATGGAGGACTCTAACTTTTCTATAAAAACCCTTTTATATTTTTTTTCATTAATTTTAGATTTGAGAGATTTCAATTAAATAAAAATATTTAATTTAAAAATCTGTTGATGACTTTATAATTTAAATTTTTTTATAATTTAAATGAATTTGAATTGTATTGAACTTATTTATAATATAATCGATCTTAAATTCGAGTATAAATGAGCTCAAATTGGAGTTGACTCGTTAATGTGATAAATAAGATTATTACGAATCGAGCTCGAACTGAGCTCAAACTTAATATTTATTTTATGAGTCGAGATCGAGTTTATAAATAAAGTTCGAGTCGAGTTTGAACTAGAACTCGAACTCGAACTTTTAAATTTATTTTTTAATTAAGTATGAATTTATCAAAACTCGACTCGACTCGGTTCGATTACAGCATTACTTGCAATCCATCCATTTATCCTCTTATTTATGTTGGTTTCTTTTTTTAAAAAAAAATAAAATTATAATTTTAGTTTTAAAACCCCAAATTTCCTTCTTTTATATTAAAAGCCTACGTGATCTTTATCTCAAATATAATTACCACTACTAATTAGGAAAGCTTACATAGTGCTACTTTTAATATTAAATAGAACATGCATGCATATATAAAATTTAAGAAATTATAATAACGAATTATTAGAAACTGCTTAATTATAATATATTTTCTTATTATTTTTGGTCAATCAATTAGAAATGATCACATGCAAGAAAACTGTATCGAAGATGGACAAATCCTAATGTCAAATTCTAGAGTTTTCATGGATGCATGATTTGCCATTTATAAAGCAATTGCCAAGTTGTATTTTTGTTTGGATTTGGACTTCATGTTCATCAACTAATGTGTCTTGGATTACACCCATGAAATGATATAAACTTGGATTTTTTAGCATAAGCTTTTCCTCACAAGGAAACAGCTGAATCGGTTTATGGAAAATTAGGTTAAAATGGTTAGTTGGATTGAAGACAATGACGTGTACTCCACGACAAGGGATGGATGGATTGAAAGAAAAGCTACAAAATTTTTACTGAAAATTAATCTCTTGGATGGTGTCTGTTTCTACCCCACCACACATAATTAAGTTTAAGAGATAATTAAAAATGGTTTAATGGGTGGTCTACACTTCATTAATGTAGAGTTAGTGGATTCCCTTTTCAAACTAATGTTTGATTAAATAGTCTCTTACAAGTGGGTTGTCTCAATGATAACTCAGATACAAGTGGAGAGGCTGCACTTTGAAACAAAAGGGAGAATTTATTTGTTTGTATTCGTCAATCTTACCTAATAAGGATTATTTTAATTAATTATTCAACAAAGGGATTGGAGGGTCCATCAATATTTCAACTTTAGCTTGCATATATCGAGTTTTAACCATGGCTCGTGAATCCATGTGAAGGGGGTCCTCCATGCTCCTCCATCTATTTCTTTTTTCAAATGGGATAATATGAATTCTGTGTCTCTGCTCTATGATGAGTGTGTTTTAGTTTTTCTTTTTTCTAATATTTATAATTAAAGTTTAAATATATATATATATTTAGTCTTAAAAACAAATTAATTATTTAGTATGTTGAAGCATATACACACCTAAAGAAAAAAAAAAATCTCGAAGAAAGAGCTAGTTAATTATGCGTAGAACATCATTGATCTCATCCGTTATGGAGAGAGTATTCTCCCATTCTGCCACCAGATTTTCCATCAAAGAAAAGAAAATTTAATCTCTACTAGGTTCTAAGTGACAGATGTTGCTGATGGTGGGAGGAGTTGTAGAGAGAAGAGCCATGCTGCAAATAGAGGAAGCATGTGGGGGCTGTACAAATCCCCTACCACTCTCACATATTATCCTCCATTTTGGGGAAGTTGCCTTACATAATGACTTGTCTAAAATATATCCCTTTCTTAATTTCCACTTTTTTTAATATAATTATGACCTCACATTATTAAAGGATAATAATATAGAAGGTTAATTAATTACAGTAGGTTTTTTTTTTCCTCCCACCGTGATTGAAGATTAACTTGTTTCTCTTTCATCCATACTTTTTCATTAAGAGATGAAATTGTTAGTAACGTTCAGTACGCTGTGATTTTCGTTTTATATCGACACAAATCGGTACAGAACTACTAAATAATAATTTAATTTGCTAGAGAAAGTTTCAATATCATGTACCATAATTAAAACAAAAAAGCCCTTTGTTTGTTGTTTTTCCCGTTATTATATACATAACATGTTCATGTCTCGAGCAGCAGCAAGCTTCTGTATTTAATTTGAGTTGCTGCTTAAAATGCCAGAATTAAAAACGAATTTCCTGCTATTTTCAATTGACATGAAAGAATAAAGAGAAAAGCCACAACATGTTTTACTAAACACGAATTAATAATAATAAAAAAAGTATATATATGTAGTTAGTAAAAGATCCTATCATGAATCATTTGTTAGTATTTAAGTTGGAAATATAAAAAAATAAATATACAATTTAGGATTCTTTTCTTCTCCATTCTTGATTGTTTATACAATAGACAATTCACTCTCTCTGTCTATTAATTATTTTGTTGAAAACTCTGCGCCACCACCATTATGCAAGTGTGAAGTGGTTGTTCTTTACTAGCCCTAATCTACGAAGATTGAAATCTTCTCTCAGTGATCACCCGATATTTCTCAAATTATATTAATTAGTTTTACTGAAATGCTAAAAGGAAAATAAATACATACCCACTATAGAGTAAAGTGAGATGCAATCCTATTATTAAAAAAAACAAAGAAATTAAAGTTGGTGAATAGGAAGAACTCAAAAACTTTATGAGATTTATCTCTGCACTGCACCAACTATATATATATCTCCAAAGTCTAATCCATCATTTCATCATTTAAATATAACCCACAATCAAAAGCTTGAGCATCAATCTAAGATATATAAACTAAAAAAAGAATTAAATAAGAGTAATTAACAATGAGTAATGGAGCATAAAGAATATTTAAATGGGAGAAACACTAGATGGAAAAATGAATGGTTATTAAACAAGAACAGAAATCATCCTTTTTTTATTGCAAAAACAGACAGGAGAAACCAAGTTTAATATACATTCACAGCCATGATGTCTCTACTTCACAAACTCTCTCTTGATTCTTGTACATTGTACTATTTGCTTTGCAGTAATTTTAAAATCCCTACCTTAATTTGAGTTCAAACACAATAGATGGCTCTTGAAAATCTCCACTTCTCTCTCTCTCTCTATTTAGTAAGGTGGTCGCCCATGAGCCCAAGAGTAAGCATCATGCCCTAACTGACCTCCATTAGGCATTAGATTCGGTGGGATATTATACATCGGCATCGCTGAGGGATCCGGCAGCCCAGCTTGTCCTCCGCTGCTTCCTATAGGTGGTGGTGAGTTACTAGACCCACCTTGGATCTGTTCCTGCCCACCACTGCCAGCAGCTTCCTCTTCATCCTCTAATGGCAATCTTTCATAAGTAGCATTAGCAAATGTTGCTGCAATGACCATCACAGGCCCTGCAGCTATCAGTGAACCCACCACACTTCCTCCGACTACTTGCCCTTGTCCTCCAGCCAGGTACACCGTCAACCCCGTGGCGCCAGGTGGAGCAGGTCCTGGCAAAAACGCCCCTGTTAAGGACAAGATCTCAAACTTACCATGAAGTGCTACTATGGCACCGGGTGCAGCAGGTTGCCTTAGGGTTACGTTGGCTACTGAGCCACTGCCGCTAAGAACACAAACCCCCCGTTGACGCCTCCGGGCAAACTGTGCGACGCTCTCAGCTACATCAGCTCCGCCAACAACTTCCAAGACATGGCTGCGAAGAGCATTAGGGCTGTCTCGGGTGACAAAAATGGGTGGTTTGGCTTTGTTTTTGGATCCAGGAGGGCGGCCTCGGGGTCGTCGAGTGCCAATTTCAACAGCGCCCTCTTTAGGCTCATCACCCGTGTCTCTATCTTCGTCATCGCCGCTCCTGTTACTGGTTTCATTGATGGAGAGCTCCCGGTTAGCTTTGTTGAGGGAAAGTGAATTGGATGAAGAGTCGAGGCCTGGCAGGCCAACTTGCCCAGTCCACCAAGGATTAGCCAGGGTTGAAAATTGAGAGGAAACGAATGGAGAGGTAGAGATGGTGAGGCTTAATTGAGGTTCTTGCAATGGTTGAATTTTGAATTATTGTTTTGTCCCTTTCTGGGAAGGTTTCCTGATCGCAAAGTCAAAGCAAGGGAGAGCAAGAAAACCAAGAATAGTTTGCCGCCCCAATAGGGTTCTTGTGTAGGTTACTATGCTGAGACTTTCACAGATTTTGATGAGAAAGAGAGAGAGAGAGAGAGAGATGAGAAGTTGTAACGAGAGAGAATTAGATGCAATTTCTAGCATGGAATCAGTGACAGAAAAAGAAGAAGCTTTTCACAGGCGAAGATTAATTAGCCCGAAAGATCAACGACCCAGAGAACAAAGAACAGATGCAATTCCCACCATAGAATCAGCTGAGCAGAGAGAGAGAGAAAGAAAGAGAGGGAAACAGAGAGTAATAAACAAAAGAAGTGAGAGAAATGAAAAGTTGATGGCAGTATTAAAAAAAAAAAAGAAAGAAAACACTTTCTCTTTCTCTCTTGAGAAAACAATGGATCAAATATCTAAATTCTAAGTTTGTTTCGTTGAAAGTTGGCTCTTATGTTGTGTTTGATTTAGGAAGCCAATGTTTTTATACATATTTTTTCCTCCTAATATTTACTGACTAGGCACTACTTAGTCATAACAATATGAGCTCATCTTTTAGAGGTCATTGAAATTAGGGTTTTCGTGGGGTCGCGTGAGCGTGGGCATGTGGGGATCACGTCGTTTTCTCTTACCCCAACCCAACATTTCAATATAGATAGAGAGAAAGATACCCATTTGATGAATAAATGGACATGGATGGACCCCTTGCCCTTTGAGCATGCCCAATGCCATTTTTGCTTCTTCTAACCTTTCTATTTCCCAATTTCCTTTGCCTTTTTCACTCTTTAATTCTCTATTATCACTCAACTAGTCCTCTATTAATTCCCATTTGTTTTGTGGGAAATTTCCCCTACATAAGCTTGTCAAAGAATTTTACTACTTTTTTTTTTTTTTAAAATTCTTACATTATAAGAGATTTACTGCTGTTCAAAATCCTACCTAGCTGACCATGAAAACATCAGTTTGCTTGAAATACTCTTAAAAGAAGTATGATAACTCTATGTCTAATTTATTTTTAATTTTAAAAGTAAAATAAAGATTATGATAATTTCATGTTAATGAGCTGATGTAAAATTCGGTTTCAAAATACTGATAGTGGTAACCTCATAGATGCAGTAATAAGTTGGTGAAATTGGAAGCAACAAGGAAATAGAAACCCATTTGTGCATTCACTCTATATATAAATTTTAAAATCGAAAACGTAGTTCTAACTAGAAAACAAGAAGCAACCATAATTGACATTAAGAAAATCTTCTATTGTTTTTGTTGAAAACCCATTTGAGAAGAAATGCTGCAATTTCTTTTTAATCTGAGAGTCCTCTTGCTGTATATGAGATATGGCGTACTTTTGAGAAGGGCACTAACTTGGTAATTGTCAAGAGGTGACCAGCGATGTCAGAATCAATGTTGCATTATGCAACAACTGCGGTCAGCGTTGCGTTTCGCTTTCTAAAAACTTGTGACGATTTTATTGGACTCTTTCACTAACAGCTTTCGGCAAGTGGCAATATTCTCTCCCTCTCTTTTTTTTTTTTTTCCATTTCTTTATATTGTTTTTTTTTTTTTTTCACTAGAACTAATTAATAGGAAACAAGATACAAAGTCAATGCCCTTATATTACAATTCAGCTGCAACCTAAGCTCAATTTAAGCCCAAGGGATCTCTCTCTAAAGTTTTTAGAGAGAAATGTTCTTCATTCCTTAGTTTATTTATTTATTTGAGGAGTGATTTATTTTCCTCTTATTAACTCGATTAAAGTTGTAAATATTTTTTGTATGTTGTTGGTTTTTTTTATTTGTCTTTATTCTCAGTGGCACCTTGTTTATTTGTGTTGTTGGCTTTTTTTTTATTATTTTATATGTGGTGTTCAATAACACTTCTTTTATTTTTCATTATTTAAGTAGCGAGGGAAATGGAGATGGTTTTGTATCGTTATGTTTTTGGTCTGACAATGGAGTCTTTTCCTTTCTTACCATCTTTTTCTTTTTTAGAAATTGCTCCTTTCGATCCTAATATTTAAAACGAGTTGCGATTATGAAAACTTTCTTCCTTTTTGCTTGTTTTCTAGTTTTCCTATAGGATTGAGACACGCACGAGGTAAAGAAGGTTGCCTCGTTTTCATCATCTTCCATTAAGAGGGAAAGAACGGTATAACTGGTCACTAAAAGGACCCAGACTTGAACAAATATTATTGAATCCTAACGAGATATTAGAAACTATTGCATATTAGAACAGAGACTAGGGGCATGTTCAATAACCAATCGACGCGAAGGACGGTGCACTAGAGCCATTATCAAGGAGGGGTAACGTGCTTGCAAGCATCCTCCTTATCAACCATTGAAACCAGAAACTAAACCCTCAACCCATTGTGAGGGACTAAAAACTCTAAAAAAAGACTGGGAATCAAAACAGTAGAACAAGATACAAAAACTAAACTAAAAGACGAGGTCCGTAGGAAAGTTAGTGGCTGAACAATCGAACTGCTCCTGGTGAGACAAATGACATAAAGCGGCTGCTATATAGAGAGAAGTGAGTAGTTTTCTGGTTGGAGACAGAGTAAAAGGTATTCGAAAAGGTAATTTAATTAATACAATTATTTTTTCTCTGAAAAAATATAAAAAAATATTATACAATTTCGCTATTTTTACTTCAGAATATCTCATTGAATTTATGTTAAATTAATATTTTATACTATTATTAATATTGAGTGACAATTTTTAAATATTATTAAAAAATATTTAATAAATAAAATATAATTATTAATTAAAAAATATTTTATGATTTTATCCATTTTTATTTTTAATTATATAATTCAATTTATATTAAAATAATATTTTATGATATAATTTCTACTTCTATATTTGTGTTTGACATTTAAGAATCATCATTTTTTAATTGTGTAATACTATTAGATATTATTTTAATATAAATTAAATTATATATATAAAGTAAAAAATTATTAGCGTCTAAAAATTATTATTTATTAATAATGTAATATTATGTGATATTATAAAATATTATTTTAATATAAATTAATAAAGTGGAAAACTGATAAAATCAGATATATATTTTTATATTAATTATCCAGTAGCATGGGCAGAGAGTTATCTAACAGCCCAAATTCTAATCTTTATAAATAACTTTTAAATTTTTTGTTTTATTGGGTTCAAAATAGTTAATTAGAGTTATTATAATAGTTAGAGTTGGAATAAATTTCTTTTTCGATTTTAATGTCTTTGATGTGGAATACAAATCCCAAGTTTACCGCTTGAACGGGGATGTCACCATTCATCTATCAATTTAAGCAAATTTTAGATTTCAAAGTGGTGTTGAGTTTAGAATAATTAAGAAGAAAACATACAGCTAATATCGCAGTATCATTACATAGATGAAATATAGAGATTTCATTATCAATTTTCCACTAAATGGATATTAATGTAAAGCTTTGGAAAACTACAAAGCAATGCTACTTAAATTGCTCGGCAAGCACTGGCATTTTCTCCATCTTCCGCTAGACCCAATTCCCTCCAGCAAACTAAATAAAACAGAAACCAAGTCCAAAATTGCAATCAGAGAAATATGATAGGCTTAGAGGATGAGAGGAGGGAAGTGGATTGTGAAGGACTGCATGATATCCAACCAAGTTTACTTGTTAGAATTTGCTCAGGCCTGCTTCCAGCCTACCTTCACTCAGATGTGATTCACAGCATATATGCAGCGAAGCAACCTTCTCATCTTCTCAACAACAAGATCAAGTCATCTGTAGCCCCTGGATTAGTTGATTGCAAGCTGTGCATGGCACAACTTTAATTAACCTAATTGCAGATTCAAGAGAAGAAATTCCCGCAAGCTACTTTACGCTCGGACGTATCTTAGGATCCTGCAGAGTAACATCAAAGTCAGATATTCATTTATTTAAGCCATGCATCATCAGAGCAATCTATGTTCCTCTTAATCTATAACTGGTTCACTAAAATGGGTCAACTCACTTGAAACAAACAACAATATTGAAACTCTTTCACTGGCTTTCAATTAGCCTTCTTACCATTGTTGCCTTGAAGATAAAATATTATAAGAACTGGGTATAATCACTTCTATTCAAAACCATAAGGAGGATCTTAACCTAATAAGGTAATATATAGTTAAAAAGGAAACAATGAGAACCCCAGCAAGTATGCATGTCCTTCGACCTGATTTCTTCTCAAATACCTGAATAATAAAAGATTGATATTATTTGGCCTTTTCCAAGCAGCTAAAAAATGAATCATAGTAAACATAACGGTAAAAAAAAAAGGGTAAATCTAGTTTACATACCATTTTGAATCGATCCATGGTTCCTGACATTATACCCCTTGATACGTCCATATTGTTTCCCTGATTTTAAAATAAAGTCTAATAAACTGAAGTTTTCACTCAATTCAGCACTGTCAAAATGAAGAAAATTTAAGCTGTGTAGAAAGATAATATTTATTGTTGTTGTTTCACAATAGAGATTACAACCTATTTATACATGAGAGATGGTATCTAAACAGGAAAGAAAATCAAGCTTATGATTATACAATCCCTAAGATTAAGCAACTGACCCATCTATCAATATTTATCTCCTATATTAACATATTTACTTTCTATAACTTATAACACTCCCCCTCAAGTTGGATCATAAATGTTAATCATGCCCGACTTGTTACATATATAATCAACTCGAGTCCCATTTAGAACTTTAGTGAAAATATCTCCTAATTGTTCTCCAGTTCGGATATGTACTGTTGATATTATCTAACGTTGGACCTTTTCACGAACAAAATGACAATCAATTTCGATGTGTTTAGTCCTCTTGTGAAATACTGGATTGGAGGCAATGTGGATAGCTGCTTGATTATCACACCACAACTTAGCAGGCATCGAATTTGTGAACCCAACTTCTTCCAACAATTGACGTACCCACAAGATTTCACAAACGGCTTGTGCCATGGCTCGATATTCAGATTCAGCACTAAAACGGGAGACCACATTTTGCTTCTTACTTTTCCATGAGACCAAGTTACCTCCCACAAAAACACAATACCCAGTGGTTGACCTCCTATCAACTTTCGAGCCTGCCCAATCAGCATCAGAAAAGCATTCAATATTTGAATGCCCATGGTTACCATAGATTAGGCCTCGCCCTAGGGCCCTTTAAGGTAACAAAGAATCTGTCCCAGAGCATCCCACTGGGCAACAGTAGGAGAAGACATAAACTGACTTACCACACTCACTGAATATGCAATATCAGGACGAGTCACCGTCAAATAATTCAGCTTGCCAACTAATCTTCTATACCTTTCAGGATCTGCAAATAGCTCACTGTCTTCTGTGGTAAGTTGAAGGTTAGAGGTCATTGGGGCACTACAAGGCTTAGCACTCAATTTTCCTGTTTTTGCCAACAAATCAAGAACATATTTTCTTTGAAATAAGAATATGTCTTTCTTACACCGCATAACTTCGATTCCCAAGAAATATTTCAAGGAACCCAAATCCTTTGTATGAAACTATGTTTTAAGAAATTCTTTTAAGGATGTGATGCCATCAATGTCACTTCATGTAATAACGATATCATCCACATATACTACAAGCAGAATTACTCAACTATCAGAATTTCTATAAAACACTGAGTGATCACACTTACTCATCTTCATTCCAAACTGTTGGACCACCTCACTAAACCTGCCAAACCATGCCTGACTACTCTGTTTCAAGCCATAAAGGGATTTTCGAAGTCTACAAACCTTACCTGACTCCCCCTGAGCAACAAAACCAGGTGGTTGCTCAATATAAACCTCCTCCTGAAGATTACTATGAAGAAAAGCATTTTTAATATCTAGTTGATGCAAAGGCCAATCATGAGTAGTCGCCAAGGAAATAAACAATCGGACAGATGCGAGCTTGGCAACTGGGGAGAATGTATCAGAATAGTCAACTCCATAAGTTTATGCATAACCTTTGGCCACTAAACGGGCCTTGAGGCGAGCAATAGATCCATCAGGGTTTACTTTCACTGCAAACACCCATTTGCACCCAATAGCCCGCTTTCCTGGGGGCACAGACATCAACTCCCAAGTACTATTAGTGTCAAGGGTCATCATTTCCTCTTCCATTGCAGCACGCCAACCAGGATGGGACAAAGCTTCAATAACAGTTTTGGAAATTGAAATAGAATCTAAAGCAGTGACAAAACAACGAGAAAAGGAGGATAATTGATCATAAGAGACACAAGATGAAATAGGATAAATGCAAGTACGTTTACCTTTGCGAAGAGCAATGGGCAAATCCAAATCAGACAGTGAAGGATCAGTGGGAGCAGAATCGGTCGATGAAGAAGCGGGTAGCGGAACGGAGTCAGAGTCCTCTAAGCGTCTCGAATACACATGAAGGATGGGAGGGCGACCTGGCACATGAGCGAAAGATATAGGAGTAGTCTGAGGAGACAGAGAGCGAACAATGTATAACAAGAGGTCATCTTCCTCCTCCTGGGTGTTATAAACAGATGATGGCGGAAAAAAATGGAGTGGACTCAAAAAATATTACATCCACAGATACAAGCTACCGATTCAGATCAGGAGAAAAACAACGATACCCTTTCTGACGTCGAGAGTAGCCAAGGAAGATACATTTGAGTGATTTGGGATCCATTTAGTAACCTGTGGACGAACATCACGAACAAAACAAGTAAAACCAAAGATACGTGGCTCAATAGGAAACAAAGATTTAGTGGGAAACAAAATGTTATAAGGGATATCACCATGAAGGATGGAGGAAGGTATGCGATTGATCAAAAAACAAGCAGTGGATACAGTATCAGCCCAAAAACATTTAGGTACCTTCATTTGGAATAAGAGGGCTCTAGCTACTTCAACAAGATGTCGATTTTTTCTTTCAGCAACTCAATTTTGTGAAGGAGTGACAACACAAGAGGACTGATGAAAATTCCCTTTTTGTAACAAATAAGATTGAAATTCCTCAAAGAGATACTTTTTAGCATTATCACTTTGCAATATACGAATGGAAGTATTGAATTGTGTTTAGATTTCAGCATAAAATGCACAAAAAATAGAAAATAATTCTGAACGACACTTCATTAAGAATAACCAAGTAGTACGAGAGAAATCATCAACAAAAGTAACAAAATACTTAAAGCCAGACTTAGACACAACAGGACAAGGACCCCAAACATCTGAATGGACTAACTCAAAGGGGGACGAAGCCCGTTTATTAGCTCGAGACAGTGTAGGTAAACGATGATGTTTGACAAATTGACAAGACTCACAATCTAGAATAGACAAAGAATGAAACTGTGGATATAACTTCTTTAAAGCCGAGAGAGAAGGATGCCTCAAACGACAATGAACATCAAAAGGTGTTAAACGCGTGGAGCATACCAGAGATCGAGGAGATCGAGGTAGTTGCTGATCCAAGACGTAAAGACCCTCTAACTCACTCCCTCTATCAATAATCTGCTTCGTCGAAAGATCCTGAAAAACACAGTGATCAGGAAAGAATGAGACAGAATAATTCAATGCACGAGTGAGTTTACTCACGGAAAGCAAATTAAATGCGAACTTAGGGAGACATAACACAGAGGATACAGAAAGAGAAGGGGTTAAGTTGACATGACCAGAACCCATGACAGAAGATTTAGTGCCATCAGCAAGAGTAACATAAGAAGGCGATGTATGAGATTCAAGATTGGACAAAAGGGTAGAATTACCTGACATATGATCGGTAGCACCAGAATCAATAACCCATTTGAAGGATGAAGACACAAGACATGCAGTAGAATTACCTGACTCGGCAATTGCAGTGATAGAGGAGGAATTAGAGGATTTTAGAGATGTCTGGTATTGGATGAATTGTGCATACTCATCTGCAGATATCAAAATTCCCTGATCAGAAGATCCATTCAATTTGTGTTCCGTGATTTTAGTGATCATAGGAATCACATCAGTTACGGTGGTGGTTTTAACTTCAGCCATAAGGACAACCAACCCAAAACAATAGCAACAAAAGAAACACATAATCAGAAAACAGTACCCGGCGTGAACAGTACCGATGAACAGTACCACGTGAACAATATCGATGAACAGTATCCGTGAACAGTACCGATGAACAGTACCCCCCGAATATGAATAGTACCTAAAACACCTCCACCCAACACCCGAACGACAAACAAACCTCAGATCTGACAAGGGAATGGTGTGGCGACTCCGGCGATGGTGAGATCCAAATATTACCCTTTATGGGTAACCCAAATGAACAGAACCCTAAGTCTCTAAAAAAAAATTTTAAAACTTGACGAGAGAAAAAATTAAATCTCTACGAGAATGGTTTTGATACAATGTAGAAAGATAATATTTATTGTTGTTGTTTCATAATAGAGATTACAACCTATTTATACATGAGAGACGGTATCTAAACAGGAAGGAAAATCAAGCATATGATTATACAATCCCTAAGATTAAGCAACTGACCCATCTATCAATATTTACTTCCTATATTAACATATTTACTTTCTATAACTTATAACAAGTTGCATACCATTCGATCAAGCAAATGATTATGATTCTTCACTTCCTCATGTATGTCACCTGTTAACTGCGTAGAAGAATTGCACGTCATGAGTTACTTCAAAATGATAACAGAGATTTATAAATCACCAGAAAAATTCATGCCACAGCCTTTCTACATTTCCTCTCAGCAAAACATTTATAATACATCAAACATATACACTAATTTAGTTCCCCATGTGTTTAACGGTATAACTTCTGGTGTTATGCAAATGGAAGAATGCAGCAGAAACCACGTCATATGCACATGAATTATCACAAAATGAGATTTGGAAACAGCTTAAGAGAACTGAAGTATGAATATATGGAATCTGAAAAGGCAAAAGACTAGTGAGGCAAGCCATGTGCATGACACAAATGATAACTGTTTTAGGGTCACTTCTAACTGTTCCATGTTCCATCACTCAGCTCCATGTAAGAATTCATTGAAGAATCTGATCTGTGCTCTTTGGTACCTAAGAATTATGAAAATTCACTACATGCTTGACAGCATAAACATACAGCTGTTTTCAAGAACTCTAATAGACAAAAACTTTCTAAATATAGAGCAGTGCTTTGTGTAGAAGATAATCTCAAATACAGGTTAAGGGATTCATAAGGAATTGTTTGATGATTAGATTTGGGACTTCCCAGTTAAGATCCCAGAATGTCATCGCCATTAGATGACAATGAGGGGGTTTAGACACGGATAGTTACCCCCCTGCCCCAACCCCAAAACACAAAAACCAAATTAAATTAAAAAAAGAAAGGGTGATGACCAGAAGGCCTCCAATTCAATGGCATCCGATGTGCAGGTTTTAAGTCATGCGCATCACCAATAGAAACCTCAGTCATATCCACCGGTAGAAAACATGTGAAGATGCATCTGCTATTGCTCTAAATATGATGATTACATTGTACTGTGTACCCTGAGTCTACAATACTCGATATATAACGACGACAAAATTTTAAATATGTCAACAAAAGTATTGCACATAGCATCAGCATGTATTACCTGTGCACATTTCAGGTTTCTAAAAACAACTTGAATAATCTAAATTGAGGCTTTTGCAGACCACTAGTTGCAAACTAAATGCTAATTTAAATTTAAGCATTGGAGGTTCTCAATTCTGGCACTTACTCTCTTCAGGAAAATAACTCTGTCTTGCAAACAGTCCATGTCTTTATCATTGTCGTGATCATTAATATCATGGGAATATGAAGAAGAGGCCCTAAGGCCACCTTCTTCAAGGCCATCATCAAATATAGCTGAGCTTGAATTGCGGATATCCCTGCCATGATTTTGCAAAATGGATGAACAAATAAGACAAAATCACATTAATTACTTATCAGGTTTATCACTCCACATAACATAACAAGAAAGAAAAATCCGTTTCAGCTGTTCGAATAGAGATCGAGAGGGAAAAGCAAAGGGTCAAACATTGCAAAGCATTGAAAAATAAGCAATATACTCTTGGATTAAAGACAAATTCATATAGTAACCTAAAATCAAACAACAATATGAGATCAACCCAGAAAGGAACTTCACTTAACCATATGAAACTGATGAAAGATCTAAAACAATCATAAGATATTAAGGTTTAGCAAACAATGCATTTTTACACAAATTAAACTCATATCCGATAAAATAATCTAAACAAATAAAACAGAAGTTTATACAAATAATGTAGCAGCAAAAAGGGAAAATTTCAACCGTGTAAAATTGAAAACATAATGCGGCTTATTAGAGATGTGCTTTAACTAACCTTCTGTAATTCATGGTTTGCGACAATCACTGATTCTGAGCTGGTTTCTGCTTATAGATGATAAGTTTGGATGTGGGTGTTTGGTTGATGATAAAGCGTGGGAAATATGCCTGCGAGTCCGCGACAGCAGTTTCCTGAATCGTGCGGGAATCTGGGAAACATAGTGTGGGTTGAGCAAAATGTGGTGGGCCATTTACAGAACAAAGCCCAATAAGGCGCAACAAATTTCTATCCAGTTAACGGATGCCCAGGGGATTATCCATAATCAAGATGCTAATTTTTTTTTCTAAAGGATAATAGGTACGTCAACTCGAAACCAGCAAATATATTTAATTATCGAAACAAATTAAATTAGATGAGTGACATTACAACTTCATATTTCTAAATTTGGTATGCCATAAGCATACTTTAAAAAAAAAAAGACTTTTACACAAGTTATGTTGTTTGAGACTTATGAGGAGATAGTTGTCTCTGCTTTGAATGGCTTCACTGAACAAAGAAAAAGAAAAGAAAATGAAAGAACTCACCCAGCTCAGCTTTATCATGTGATCCTATTTATGATTGAAGTGACATGAAGAGAGTATGAAAGGGAGGATTCTTTAATGCAATTCAGCTACTTGTGCATGCGAGAAAATTTTACTATATTCGATAGAATCCATATTCATCTATTTGGGTCCATGTAAATCATATTCATCTAAAAATTTGAGAGGTAAACAGATAAACAGATTCATGTGTATTTATATGTATCCAACCACACAAATGGGTCTAAGAAGCTCTTTTATTATCACTCTTCTACCAACTGCTACACGTTTAATGCCCCATGATGGCACCTACTTGCTCATCGCCATGAAACTTGAAAATGGTGAAATTGTCAACTTTTGCTGTCCAATGGAACTGCAAACACAGATCTTGTCCATCCAAGGAGATGGGTGAAAGTTTGTTGCTTCCATCATTTACCTATTAACTCAATCCAGTTGAAACCCACGACAACTGGTGCTGCATCACATACATCTTCCAGCTCCTAGCAGATTAAGAAATATAATGTACGACAACATGGGTCCCTAGATTCTCATCTCATATTTAAGAAATATAATGCTGTTTTCAAATTTAGGAAGCAATAAAGAATTAAGACATAACAGAATCATCTGCCATGTACAGGTATCCACACAAGAGTATTTTGGTTCATTTCAGAAAGTAACATATTGTGAATGTACAAACCCAAAATTATGTTTTAATGTGTAGACGTAAGATCAGCATATAGACATGCACTTGCCAGTGCAAAAGTCGCGCATAATAGGTGTCAGATTCCCACTAGTTCATGTCTAAAAACACTTTTTATCAGACAGTTCCGGTCGCAATTCAGATGTCAATTCACTGGGCCTTTGGTTATAGCGGCTGCTGGGAATGGATTTATCAGAGGAGTGCTCAAACCTAATGATGGCAGTCCATTGCATGCTTTATTAACTCCAGGAATAATCAGACATCTTCACATGCTTTTACGACAGCATCCTCATGAAATGCTTCTTCATAAATCAACTGCTTGGGATTTGTGAAGTTTTCCCGAGTAATTTAGCGTACACTGGACTAAAAGTATCAAAAAGTGAAAATTGTACAGAGAAATATGCACACTTTACAGAAAAAATACTTATTGATTCTCCATAAATAATTGAATTCATGTACTTCAAACGTCAAAACTTTCCAACTCCTGGAAGAGAAGTACATTGATCAACTCAGGTCCTCAACAATACAAGGCATCAGTTTGCAATTCGCAAAGCTAAGATATTCATCCTGTTGAACTGTTGTAAGTGTCTTCATACAAGTATCAGGAGTCTCCCAACTACACTTTACAAACTTCTCCATTTATCTAAACTCAGCATCGAAATTAATCAACAAAAGCAGATCGGCACTGCATTTGCCATTGCATACAGTCTTCAAAATCAAAGCTACTTGCACAGTCAAAAAGAGCATTTTGCTGATGTTCATAACGACATATGTAATTCAATCCACCAAGAAGCTCACAGATTGCAGCTTCTGTCTTTCCCCTGTCAGCAAAATACAATGTTTGAAGCAGCAGAACGTTTGTCCGTTTGAGAATTTGATGCTGCTCAAAATTACGTTCACTTTGCCATCTGATCATGTTATGTGCCAATGGAGCAAGCCACCTTAAAATCCCATCAAGAGTTTCTTTCCAATCATGTGCAAGCAGAGCATCATATATAGCCAGGCCCTTCACATAAGACTTGAGATTAGTCCTCAGACACATTCTTAAGCTTGTTGGTAACATCTGATACAAATCGTCCCTGGCTTCGTCACCAACTAAATGGGGATAGCGAAGCAGCTTCTCTATAACTATGATCACATTTGCATAACGCAATGCAAGTGCAGATCCTCCCACAGTAGAAGTTGAAGCATGCAATGTTAACCTAGCTTGTCTATGATCTCCACTGAAAGAGAAGCCACTTAGGATTTGATCAGAACAAGCTGAAATGAGTGGGTTCTCGCTCTTCATGCTACCATTACCAAAGCTACAGCAACCAGAAATTTGGCTACGCCGGTCTTCATTATCAATAACATCACCCTCATCATTATCCAATTTAGAAGCTGAACTACTCAAATTCAGGCAATTCACGAATAGCCTTCGAGGACTAGTCCCACATGGAAAAATGGTTTCTTCAGTTCGAAATAATAATTCTTCACATCTCCGTGAATCAGTTCTGGACTTAACACTCGTCTCTCTTTTCAGCATCACTGGTTTCTCAGTGGATCCCGATTGAAAACCATTGCTACTTTTCCTGCTTATAGCCCGTCTCAGATGTCCTGAAATCATTATCTGACCAGAAAACTCCCCAAAATCACCCTTCACAGAAGTGGAAGAACCAATCTCTCCATTAGTCCAAAAGCTCTCCTTCCTCAACGCAGATTCCCCTAACACCTCACAAATCCTTGCATAAATAGTACAAACTGTCCTCGCTAACAACTCCACAACCTTATCATAAGTCTGGTTCCAAAGCGAAATCTCCTTAAGATGCTTAACATCCTGCTTCTGCCAAATAAGCTTTTGCTCAAAAGCTCTGCGACTCTCCTCGTGCTGGTTCTGCTGGAACTTCTTGGTAGCCTGCTCCAGTTCATTTAACACCTCCATTTCCGCGAACAAATTAGAGGTTGAATTAACATACCTCTCCATTTTCTTAACCATTCCCTCCATATCCTTAACTAAAAATCCCAAATGCTTCACATCAATGATCCCACTCGCTATATCTCCATAAACATGCTCAAAACCCTGCAAAGCAGGCTCAGAACACTTCTTGCCAAGCCTAGAAACAACAGTAGCGACCCGGCTGAGGTCATCGAGCTTCTCAGACAAAGCAAGCTGGAGAAGGTAAGTTTCATCAGTGGAAACTAAGTTGTTAACCCCCTCAGATTTCAAGATCTCGGCTTTAAGCTTGGAGACCTCGGAATCGGTGAGGGATTTATGGAGGTTTACAGTTTTGGACATGACATTAGCAACTTCAAAAGAAAGGATGCCGATAGTTTCTCTTGGTTTGGTATCGGGTCTTTTTGGGTTCTTCTTCTTATAAGGTTCGAGGAGTGCGTGCTTGATATTGGCACTTACCTGATTACCCATCTTCAGTATCCAGGCTTCAGCCACCATTTCGGCTCCGAGTTGCCGAAGACCTGAAAAGACTTTGGTTTGCAAATTCTACCACCCAATTCAAAATAAAAGAACAAATAGAAATACAGAGTGAAGAGCAGAGGTATCCATTAAAAAGAGAAGCGAGAAATGGGTTTCCGCAGAGAAGAAGAAGGGGATGAAATTGGAAGATACAGAGAAGAATAGAGTTGAAGGATGCGCATGGGGAACATAAGAGAACGGCGCATGGCGGTGCAACAGAGAGAGAGAGAGATTGTGATTTTATAATTTGGAAGGAAACAGATCAGTGTGTTTTTTCCAAAAAGAAAAGCTTGAAATTGGTGTGGCACTGTGGCCTGCAAGATTTTCATAGCTTGCCCCTGTTGCCATGAATTTCAATATTTGTAAGCGGACGGACACCATTAACCAGAGAACGAAGTGTTTTTTTGTTTTTTTGTTTTTTTTTTTTTTTCAGTTGAGAAGTTGACTTTAGTTGAAACTGGAACTTTTTTTTTTAATACCTATTAAAAAGATTGACATGCTTTTACTATAAAATTTTAAAATTAGTTTTTAATTAACTTTATAAAAACTTATATTTACAAATTATAATTTTTTTTAAAAAAATTATTAGAATGTGTAAAATTCAATATAAATATTTACTTTAAATATTGTTTAATTTATCTTTATATAAAAAATAGGAACATATAATAAATTAATCAGTTTAATATGGAGAAGGTCAATCATACAGCACAAATTTCGCATTGGATTAAGGGAAGAAAATTATTCTCCCTAATGATCAATTAGCATTAGTAGGCTATTAATTTAAATGATATTAAATAATGGCATACTTTTGAAAAATCATTTGTTTTTCTTCTTTTTTTCTTTGTGAAATGATGATTTTGTTTTACATGAGAATAATACTTTTGGGTCAAAACTACTAAAAATTCAAAGCAGTTTGACTTGAAATTTCACATGATGATAAGACAACCACACACTGGAAATTTTCAACTTCATATCAATAATTGTTGGATTTTGCTTTATTGGGTAAAATTTTCAATGTGCTAGTTTTGCTAACCCTTTGCTATTCTTCTTTTTCTGGATATCGAAGAGCAATTTTGTTTAAAAAATGATTATTCGCCTCTGATCGGCAACAAATGTAAAAATAATATTTAATATTTTAATTTAATTAAAATAATAATATTTAAAAATTAAGCAAGTAGTTAACTTTTATTAAAAAGAAAAATCGACTATCAAAATAATCAATGTTACTAAATAGATCTTCCACTCTTATAGTTGAATTTTAATAAAATGGAAGGCAGAAGTAGTCAAAAGTTAAAACCGTTGTGACTTAGTTTCTTTATCAATTAATAAGGGGTTTAGAGAGCAGGCAGATGGACAATTTTGGCAACATAAGAAATTCAAAAACAACCATATAATAATGGCAAAGGAAAATAAAACCAACCCATCTCACAGCTTTTTCTAGATTCTAGACTATGGGCTTGGTATTCTTCACTGAGATTTGTTCACTGCAAGTATAATCACATCATATATTATATTGGATGAGATGTGCTAGATTAATAAAATAAAAATTACCTTAATGCTTTGAACGCTGTTGCTTATGAAATATGAGCAAGGTATTACTTAATGGATTAAGATAATTTGATAATTTGAATGGTAATTTTCACTGTTTAATGTTTATGAGATAGATTATATGAATAAATTGTATATATTTCATTAAGATTTGGATTTATCATTGATAATTAAGATCACATCAATTTTATAATATTTATTTCATCTTTAATTATAATGAATAGGAAACACTTCTCTTATCCTCAGTCATCCATTGAATCTAGTCAACAGTTACCTATTAGGTAAAAAAAGATAAAAATTGAGTGATTTTAAAGAAGGGGAAGCTTAAATTGGGAACTTTATAAATTAAAGGTGGGAAAAGGTGCAGAGCCAGAGGGATTAAACTTTAAAGGACCAACCTTTTTCACTTTGGCTGTGCCTAGCATTTTGTGCTATTTTTGGCTTTGTAAATGTCAGTTTGCTGTTTGCCTTTGGCTCATCCTCTCTTTTATTTTATTCACTTCCATATCTTTTTCCCTGCCAAACCAAGAAGCTTCATTAATTAGTACCCAACAGTATTATCTCCACCTTTTCTTTTTGGGATAATGTAAAATCATAAGAAATAAGTGCAGTCATTTTCAATGAGAGGAAGAAGCCGATTGGGGGATGGTTTTGTAGGACTTAACCAAGGCATGGGTTGATAAACAATGACTGATTATGAAATTGTCAGTTATAAGCTTTCGGCGTGGGGTTTTTGCACAGGCGAGATGTTCTTGATATTACAATTGGGCCCATATGATTAAATTACGTCACGCCTCTGGTCCTGCCCTGCAAAATTCAGTTGGGTCTGGACAGTTATGTCTCTGCTTATTAATCATTTTTCTTTTAGGTAATTAGAATGAAAATTCTTGTCGGAGTTCAGTCATATCTTTATATGGCTTAAATATCCTTCTTCATTAATTTGATAATATTAATCATTTATTTATTTTTAATGTTATGAGATAAATATTTGATGATGGAATTAATTTAATAGGACCTGAAAGAGATATAAGTCGGACAAACTTAAGTGAGAAAAAGCTGTATAAAAAGAAAAGACAAGGCTCCAACTGTGAGCGAGTGATGTGGAATTGCGTTTCAATAATGGGTGGCGTGTGATTCTGTAATTTGACAATCTAATCAAATTTTACATCATGGAATGTAAATTTTCTTCATACTCGCAGATCATAATCTTTATCCTTTGAATTATGACAACTTCTGTCTCCTCTCCCCTCTTCCCATCTTATCTATATAATTTTTCTCTTTCCTTCTCATGAGAATTTTAGTTAGCTCTCAACTTTCCCCACTTAAAAAAAACCTTATATTTTTGTATTTTATAAATTTAATTTCTTTAATTATTTTATTAAACAATTTATTAACCTATTTTGAATATTTACATTATTTAGTCTATATAATTTTAATTGTATTATTTAAATTTAAAAAAAAAATAAAATGGGTAAATTGATTCACTTAATTTATTATTGTAAAATTTTTATAATTATTGTAAAAGAACATTGAGATTAAAATGTTTTTCAAAGTGAAATTAGAAAATTTTTAAAAAATAAAATTGGATTCAAGTCTTTGATTAGTTATACATATTTTATACTTCTTTATTTATTTTTCTATTATTATAGAAATCTCAAAATATGGTATTATGGCTTCCGGTCAAATTAATTAATTACTATCAATATTATTGTTGACTCCCAATTCCAAAATATTCAATAATGTTAGAAGGTCTCTCTCTGTGCAAAAGCAATTAATATTAATAAATTGGATTATCCTAACAATTATTGCAATTTTAATGCAAAATCATTAGGATGATGATTTGATATCAATTTGAAACCAAATAATTCTCTGAACATGAATGATCATTTCCTTTTCATTTCAGTTTTTATCATCATCATTAACCTAACCTTCCAATTTGGTAATCAAACCATCAACATAATTTAGCAGAATTCAAAAGACAGAAATAGGAACATTGATTTAATTCCGAAGAAAAAAAAAAGGTTAGCATCGAGTATATTAGCATATAATTCAAATTTTGTATGTATACAATTGTCAAGTTTGTTAACTTTTCAGCATTAGGAAATCTAAAAAATAAAAAACCCTAAAAATGTAATTATATTGAAAACCCCTTACATTCCACGTCTATACAGGCGAGACAAAACTTGGGGGCCAATGAAGGCGTCTCGATCTCGTGGCAGTTAGGAGATGCCGGATGATCCCACTTATTGAATGAAAAAGAAGCATCAGCCTTCTCCGGATCCGTTTCCTGATTCCGATGCTGCGACGGCTGTTGTTTCTCCTCCCGCGATGTCATTTCAGCAATCACGGTAGGTGAAGTTAAAAGCGGAGAGAGAAGAGGGATGGCTGCGTTCCAACGTGAAGACACAGGGGGATAGATCTGCAAGGACGCCGGTCGCCGCCTCTGAAGACGGCTGCGCTGAGGGGCAGAAGGGGTAGCGGAGGAGCTACTGCTCCTGGAGATGTCGGCCATGTAAATTGTAAAGAAGTGGAATAGAGCAGAGGTATAAATATTTCTAGAAATTTTGATTGTGTGAAGAGAAATGGTGAGGAAAAGCAAGGAGAGGGCGATATGTAAACAAGGGCAGCCAGTAAAAAAATAGCTGTCTCACGGCTCGGCTCGGCTCGGCTCCTTTTTGTTTTTTATTTATTTATTTATTTTAATTTACCGTCAAATACGTGTATTACGGATCCCCTGCTTTTTCTGCTATTATTATTATTATTATTATTATTATTATTATTATTATTATTATTATTATTATTATTATTATTATTATTATTATTATGTTTTTTGGTGTTTGGAATTATGGATGACTGTAAATAGAGCTTAGCAGAATTATTATTATTTTAAATTCTATTTTAGCATTGAAATTGATCTTTTAAAGTAGCTCTGTAATTCAAGATCAATTTGGTGTATTGGTATAGTGTCACGTTACTGTAATATACTTAATTTTTTTAATTATTTTTTTTTATTAATTTGTAATATAATCTAAAATTTTTATAATTTTTCAAAAAAGTGTTTCTTTATTATTTAAATATTTAAAACTTTTTAATATATTATATTTTTATTTTATTTTTTATAATTATAAAAATTTAATTTAAATTAATATATTGTCAATTATAAATAGTATGTATAATAAATTATTTTATTTATAATATATTATATAGAATACATATATTGTTTTATTGAATTCTAATATAATTAAATATTTAAATATTAAATAAAAATATAAAATTTTGAATGAAATGAATAAATGAAGTTAAAGTAAAATAAATGATATAATATTAAGAAGGTAAAAAAATATAAAAATAATATTGTTTTAGTGTTAAAAATAGTGCATATAATTAAAAATAATTTTAAACGTAGTATTGGAGGTGGACTTAGATGAAAACAATAAAATTCATTAATGAGAAACCAAATCATCAAGGAGGCAGTAAAATAGACAAGTCAATTCACACAACTATTAGGTTTTTGAATCATGAATAATAATTAGATTAAAATATGTATAGAGTTCAATAAAAACATATAATAAACCTATGAATTTATATAAACATTTAATATAATGATTTTTAAGCTATTTTTATATAGATTCGTCTTTTTTATTCTAACCGGTTAATAATCAATTCTATCACCAATGACTATTAGTTTGATTTTAACATATAACATTTACCAATCCGGCATACATGCAATCAATTAGTAAAACTCAATTTGTAGAATAATGGGTTTCAATTTTTTGGTCAAAATTTGACGCATTCAGCATATAGGCTTTTGAAAAATTATTTGAAGTAATTTGCAAGTTGAAGAGTGTATAGAATCATAGCATAATCTAACCTTAACAAGGAATGTTCTAAAATTAACTGTTGGCTTTTGTCCCATACATGGCAGCTCCTCTACTGCAGGAATTATTCATCTCCTTCACAATGGAATCTCCACAAAGTCCAAAAAACAAGTCTACAGGCTCAGCACAATGCTCCAAATCCTGTCCAAGCATTCTAGGAGATTTGAAAATTAACTTAATTTGAATACTCCTTCGATTTCTTCTCAGCATCAAATCGGAACTTGCTCATCAAAGCATGCTTCATATAAAATGATAAGTTAGTTATATATTTAGCAGAAAGCCTGTTTAAATAATTTCTTTTTCTTTTTAAAGCCACTTTGTAGTTGTAAGATTGACTTGTGCGTTCCATGTAAGATCGGCTCCTTATACCGTCAGCCGCAATGTGCACATTAGAGAATCGAGGCAATATCTTCATTTTGACGTTGACTGGCCACGGCGAGCATCGCCTTAGCCCTGACCTCATTGATTCCGTCCTCTCTGCTCTCCGGGAAGTCAAGTCGAAAGCTACTCGGGGCTCAGTCCTTGTCACCACATCCCAAGGCAAGTTCTTCTCCAATGGCTTCGATCTCGCTTGGGCTAAAGCCACTGGCTCCAGTACTAAAGCCGTGGAACGCCTACGCCACATGACGGTCTCCTTCAAGCCGGTAGTTGCCGAGATGATATCCCTCCCTATGCCCACGGTGGCAGCCATCCAGGGCCACGCCGCTGCAGCTGGATTTTTGTTGGCTTTGTGCCATGACTACATCCTCATGAGAAGTGATAAAGGCGTGTTGTATATGAGCGAGGTTGACTTAGGGCTTCCGTTGGCAGATTATTTCGCGGCTCTGTTCCGAGCTAAACTCCACTCGGTTACCGCTCGACGGGATGTCCTCCTGAGAGGTGGCAAGGTGAAAGGAATGGAAGCAGTGAGGATGGGTATCGTAGATGCGGCCTGCAATAGTGAAGGAAGCTTGGCTGAGGCTGCGATGCACCTGGGGGAGGATTTGGCATCAAGGAAATGGAATGGCGACGCCTACAAGGAAATAAGAATGAGCTTATTCCCGGATCTATGTGGCGTGCTGGGATTGGGTGAAGGGAACATTGCAGCTAAACTTTAAATATTAAGCCGGAGCCAAAATACATTATACAATTTGGAACATTGTTTGCCCATGCTGTAGAGATCACCGACAAATAAAACTACAGTTAATCACAGAATCCTTTCTTCCTTCCTCTTTCAAGAATGTAATCAATAGTTAAATCTTCATGGCCTACGATCCTGTACACGTCTGACAGGTTCCTGCGTCAAGTCTTCACGCTGAGGATTACGGTCAGAGTAGAATTGCAAGCAATTATCCAAATCATCTCGCAGGTTAACAGTGATACACTTTCATTTGCCATAAATCTCCAGACTGAACCCAAATATTAGTTAAAATTCACACCCAAGATCCATAGCTGTGGAACAAAGATAAGAAAGTAAAAAAGGCTACAATCTGATAGTATCTTTTGCAATTACGATCAAGTTAACCCAGAAATTTGGTCTTCTACAAACAAGAATGTGAACAGAAGTTGCCATTTAGCAGCTGCACAAATAAAAAGCCAAAGTTGCTTTGTCGCCTCAAGCGTAATATGCAAGTCTCTTGCACATGTTTGCGCATGCCACTATTGAAGGAGTAACACATTTTGAGCATTCTAATCACCTGTCCAAAACAAAAATAGAGCCGTCCAAATGATCATGTATGCTTCCCCCTATCAGCTTTTAGAAATTTTAAAGCTTAAATTAGAATTAGATCTTGCCTTACCAAAAAGTTGCAAATCCTAAAACGGGAGCTACTACTAGTCTCTTTAAGAATTTATATAACACATTGCTTGTGCTTGAAGATAGTATGAGTCCCTATATTTTCTGCCACTGCCAACGTGAATCCCATTGCGAATCCAGTCTTCCCTATATATCCAAGCGTCTCGACCAAAATCAAGAATTCCAAGGATCTGACATCAACAACACAGGTGACATGAAATGCCATGTTATCCATCAATGCATAACACTCACAAGATAAATGAAAAGATGTAAACGTAAAAGTCGTGATTGCTAGACTTACTGCTCCACCTTTCCAGGACACAAAGTTTGGATTTGTTCTCGACTGCAGAACCTATACGTGAAGGCCGGGTGAAATCAGTGACTGGTATCCACAACTTAAAAGCAAATAAAATAACACAGATTATACAAGTTGTATCACAGTAATCCTTGACGCACATGAGACAACAATATTTTTGTGTGCCATAAGCATTGATAAAATCATATTTCTGCGAGTAAAATAGCAGCTCTCAAGAAAGTTGACTATTCAACTGTAATATTTATTTACCAGACCATAATAACCGTTAGTTATTAAATAAAGATGAACTCATTGGTGAATCAGTCAACTAAATACTGCAAATAAATTTGCAACTCCTTGGAATTATTTGTGAAAAAGAAAAGCTATAAAATTTAAAATTATAGAGTATAATCTATGATATATAGACGTGGATGGCCACAAGCGTTGTATGTAAAAATTTTTGTCCACATATTCAGTGACGTGGTAAGGTGCTTTGTTTTCTTTGCAAGCATAACCTTTGGTTTACATAGGGAATCGAAGAAACGTTAGGCTTATCCTAAAGATGAAAAATATATTGTAACTAACCTCAACTGTATCAATTGCTTCATTAGAAGGGATTGCATGTAAAACTCTGCAATAAGGAAGGAGAAGATAAGTAAGGGCAAAAACAGTTGTTAACTTCTATTTCATGACCTGAATCAAACCATGGTCTTGTAAGCAGCACCTGACTGACATCTCTTGACAATTGTTTTAAAAGGACATTTTTCTGACGCAATTGTTGTTCATTTCTGATTATAATGAAAAAGATTTAGAAAAAAGAGGTATAGAATAGAATGATAATTGTTATTCATTTCTGATATTAGAGAATCCTGATGGAAATTGAATTCCAAAGTGTTTTTCACCCAATACTTAAAGACTTGTCTATTCTCAAATGTTATCATTCCATCAAAGTTAAATTGGTTCGGGACAGTGTGGGGCATATGGTGCTGGCAAATGATTATTTATTTATTTTTTTGAAGGGGGTGGGGGGTGGGGGGGGTGGGGAAGTGGCAGGGCTTGATAACAAGAGTCTTCCCAATTATCAAGAAAAACCACACGCCAAAGGAATAATCAGTACCTGATATAATGTGTCTCCTCTTATTGGACTTATTATGGGTGATCTTGAAGCATGTTAGTCTTGGGAAATCAAATATACAAAGTTCAAAATTACATGCTCTACTTCTACAATCAAAATGAAACCAACCTCTCCTCCACTGCAGGAGTAAGACCAGGTGTCAAAGCCACTCCTCCAATCTAGAACACAAACCTATGTCAATCTTTCAATCTAGAAGAAGTTTAAGAACATAAATCTCATGCAGACTTACCAATTGTATGCTACAAAACAATTTTCTCTTGAGATCGATACGACCTGTCAAAATAAAACCAAATCATATAATTATCAAACAGTTCAAAGCAAGACAGAGGAAGAATTATGTGCATCTTACCTGTTGAAAGAATGCTGCTGGTAATAGCCTCTGCAAGACCAACCTTCTCCTCTTTGTTTGGCTTAGAAAGGAGAACTGGGTAGCTATCCCACGTGGGTAATCCAACATTGACTCCAGGAAATAGACCATCTGATATATCAGGTCTTCTGGGGTATTCTATATGCCATGTATCTTCCAGCATATCATCGTAATCATGGAACCTGGTGACATACAGTATCAAATGCACTAATGAATAATTACTGATTACTATTTTTCATTGCAATGATAACTGGAAAGAAGGTTTGCTCATTGCAAGAAAATTAATAATATTCCTACCAAGAACGAGGTGGAGGAGAATATACATCTGGAACCAAAAGCATTGGGTAGAACAGACCCATAGGTGGTACCTGTTTGAAAGAACCATCAATAATATAGTTCTGCTCAGCCAAGCAACCCTAGGAAGATGATAATTTAGATATTTTTCATCATAATAGACATACATTAAGAGCAGTTAACCTAGTCCTATGGGATCCAACTGGTACACCCTCCTCATAAGAGTGAACTACAGCTACAGCATCAACCTCTCCCTCCTGTACAAAAGTAAATTACAGAAAAAATGAGACAGTTCAAAGAGTTCATAACAGCAACATGATTCAAGGGGTCATTATCCAGTACAACTGTAAAGGTTTTGAATCATCATGATCAATCTGCAGTTATGGGTTTTGGCAGAGCCTCTAACTATTGTGGTGCAGATATATCTCGTAGGAAAAAAGTCTTTTTGAATTATTATCCGTCATTCTGCTGAAATTGTAACAGATTTTTAAGCCTACTTCTATTGTAAATGTAAGTTCCCAGTCAATAATAAATTAGATAAGAAGTTGATTTGTAATTCTGAACAGTATTACTGTTCAAACAGCTTCTAAGTTATAACCTATGTTTATCTTTGAAGTTGATATAATGTGTTTCATTCTGCATAACTTTTCTTTTTACCGCCATCAAATCATGAAATATGTAAAAGTTGGAATGGATGATTGCTACCTTCATATGATGGTTAAGTACTCAGTTTGAGCATCTTTTTCTATATATTAATACCAAATGTGGCTTTTTCCTTTGAAACATCACATTCTGTAATTTTAGGTCACAACCAATATCAATTTTTCATAATGGCAATCACATAACACCATTATTGTTGATAGCCATAAGTCCAAGCACACTATTTTTTTCAGTTACCTCCTTTTACTAAAGTTATTTACTGAAACTTCTTTCAATATCACATCATAAACCATATGAGATTTATTGCAAGTATGTGCATGGTAGGATGCACTAATCTCCATGTTGTTGATGATACTCATTTCCATTTTAATTTACACAGTCCGGCTGCTACACATTTCTACGAGGGCCAGGAATCAAACAAGACTTTTCTTCTGAAGCAACCATGGACACAAAATAAATAATAGGACAACTCTAATATGCTTGCAGTAGCATAATCAATTCACAGAAAAAGTTTATTTGGAAAAGAGAAAAAAGGTCACCTTGATCTCACAATAGGACTCCCTTAGTCTGTTGAGCATCAGCAGATCAATAGGCTTTGTCAAAATGTCAGTTCTAATTTGAGGCCATGTCTGATGATGCCTCTGAGTCCAGAGTAGGCATCTGGATATATCCTGATAAGCGTAAAAATTTAACTAGTCCACGCAAACTATTATCAACGCAAAAAGAAGTTCAAGCAAACTTCCCAAGGATAAGATAGTAAGAAAAAGAAAATGTCCACACAACTAGAGAACTTCAAAAAAACCTCTAATGCAAATTATGAAAATTATAGTTCATGATGATTTTCATCTAGTTTTAGTATTATGATGCAAAAATATTCTCAATAGACTTATTCCACCTAGCAGAATGGCACAATTAGTTCAAACAATGAGCGTGTAAGCAGTATCATCAGGTTCTTGAAAATCCCTTACATTTTCTGAGGGCAGTCTATTTTCCTTCTCCTTTGTTTGGGCAAATGCTTAAGCATCACTTTAAGTCTTTAACACAGTTGTCCAAATCCATCTCAAGAAGGAAAAAAGTACATTAATTTCCCTTACTTTAACACATTTCATGTTATATTAATTTATTCCATCCTTTGTATTCTATTCATTTTATAGAAGTTCTTATTGACAATATGTAAAATTCATGAAGATAAATGTTTGGTTTTTGAGGAAACATTAAGGCTATGGAAGAATTTAAGTTGCAGTAATTTCCTTCCACAATGAACCTCAGAAACAGGCATATTGGTTCATTAATAAATTAAAAAACGTAAACAGAATCCACACCTCTCCACCAAAGGGCAAAGTCTTTTCTGTATTGGGTATAGCTACTCCATCCTGAAAATCAAAATGGAAATGTAGTTGTTTCTCATAAGAGTTGCTTTGGCATCTGTACTTAAAGCATTGTATGTTCTAATTACGAAACTAGTAGCTACAACAACCACCTCAGGCAAAGTCTGGAAGGTTTAAGTAGTAAAAAATTATTATATAAGTGCAATTACCTCAACGCAAATAACAGATGTCATCTGAGCACCAATATTTACAATGCATGCCATCGATAACCCATTCCCAAAAACTGCAGCAAGGCCTTCCTGTGGCAATCATTTCAGAAAATGATCATCATAATCAAATATGATGAAAAGAGGCATATCAATAAAGAAGACCACCTAAAGCAGTGAATAGAGAAAAATTAATAATTGAATCATTCTCAGGTGCAATCTGTACTGGTATATCTGTTATTAGTCTCAAACTAAGGATGAAACAGACTGAAACTGGAAAACAACAATATACACATAAATGCAAGCAAAACAAATACATGTATGGGCATACAAAGAGTAAAACAAAGGGTTAAAATTGTCACTCAGTAAATTATTGACAAGCATCAGTATTTGTGGCGTGTGATACACAAATACCAACTATGTTAGTAATGGCACCCAATTGCTTAATGTCACAACGTTGGAGGCTTAAAGGAGCCAATTATACTTGAAGGGCTAAAGCTCAAACCCTCCAATAATTGAGTTTTTTCTAATTATGTCAGACAGACAACATATTCGGTTCTTCACAGACTACTAAGGATTCAAAATTTTGGATAAATCATTAGAATGCACGATATTGGGGCAATTTGAGGTTTCAATACACGCGTTGATTTTTTTGTTGTGAAAAAAAAAAGGCATATTTTATATTCATTACAGCTGTTCCTTCTTTTGTCAATATTGGCCTAACTTTAAAGATTCGTATTAATTAAAATCTGCAATCAAAATTGAGGCCTTAAGTCTACTAACAAAAATATTTGATGCCTTTTGACAGAACCAAAGGAAATACCAGAAGTATGCACATAATTTTAAAAACTATTTGATGCTTAGGTATTCTTCACCACACAACCAAATTAAGATGTTGTCATTAAAAAAAAAATTAAAATACCAGCTGAATCATTAAAAAAAGTGAGAGATAAGAGAGAGAGGCGAAAGAAAAGGCTTCTAACCTGGTGTACTACCGCTGAACTAAAGCATAGATCTCGTAGTACTATGGATATCATTTCTTTTATTTCTGCTTAGAACAAATAGCGAAAGAAAATTAGAAGATTCACCAAATTATATCCCAAGATAATTGTTTTCCCCAAATATCTGAATATGGCCATTACCAAGGAGGCAAAAGAATAAGATCCTTAAACATTTTATACAGCAACAAAATAACCAAATATAATCCATGAACTGTTCACCAAACAAGCAAAGGAGCATTTATGACACCCCAATGTATGAGGGAGGAAAAAGACAAATGCAAGACAGGTATTCCAAATTTTTATATTCTACTTTGGCATAAATAAACCCTTGAAGAATGCACGGTGGATCAGCCACAAACAATGTTTTGTTATGTGCAACCAGAACTAACACAAATTTTAGACATTAATTTTTTTTTTCCCCTTGCCTTTACCCCCTTTTTCCTTTTTGTGCAGAAAGTCTTGAACTTGGATCAAAGGTGCAGCTTCAATAGATTTCAAATGTGGTTCAAATACTTTACTCCCTAAGGGCCATAACGAAAATAACAAACTAGATTTCACCACTGGAAGATATCAGGGTTTATAAAGACAATATTATCAACAAATAATTACCACGGTTGTCAAATGTTTCTGGCAAAACGAGTATGGCCGAATACAGGTTTCTTTCTGATTGAGGGATATGCAATTTCTCTACCAAAATCCAATCCCAAATAGTATGAAGATCCTCAACAACCTAAGAAATAAGAAAGTCATTATGTACAATCATAATTTAAAGCCTCATCATACATGTTTTGCTTGAACTTTAGAACATAACATAATCAATTTATGCCTGACCCATATTGTGCTGACTGCTGATGAGGCATTTTCTATTAAGATATCGACATTAATTTTTTTAGAATCAAAACAAATGCAGTAGCACCATACAATGTATGGTAAACTAAGTGGATAACCAGTATATCTTTCTCCTCCTAGTGGAAAGACACATATAAGTGAAATTATTGATGATCAGTGGTAGCAAAATATGATTAAACACAACACCTGCTGCATGGGATAATGTTGTGAAATGTTCAAGTGTCCTCTGCGAATAGGGCGATGTAAGCAATATGGCTCTGTGGGGGGTATTCTTAGTGCTTCCTCACCACAGATGAAACCTCTGTATTTACGCTCACTCATTGTAGGCTCCTTAGCATCTGTACTTTCATGTATCTCCGAGGCCTCACCAATATGACTTTCAATTGTTGGGCTTTCTGCATAAGGAATATGGGGAATATGCATCACTTAGGGATATACCAATAAATCCAAAGTGAACATAGTTGGAAATCTCAAAGAATCAGTTCAGTGGCATATCAAAATGACGGCATTCTGGGGAAAAAGGCATAAAGAACACATAAGTACAATCTATGCATCAAAAGCATCCATTTTAAAGGCGGCATTATCACAATCACTGAGTTCTTTTTAAGGGATGTTGTTATATACAGCTTGGCTCCATTTCACTCTGTCAGGCAATGTTAATGATCCCTAATTTGCTCACAGCACGGAAGATGGAATCCATGTTTGGTTACACCATCGCCAACAATGATGTCAGCTAAACTATCTAAAAGTAATCTACCTACTCAGCAAACATGTCCATCAGTATGTGTAAATCCTGCACTACACAAAACATGCACTGTAATATACTTCTACTTGCATAAATTACCCCATATTACAAAATCTTATGATGAATATTGAAAATACTAATAAAAGCACAAATAATGAGCAAATACTTTCATTTTTATGTGAACTAGAATCTTCAGACCCCAAACTAGACATTGCTTCCCATGATATGCCTCAACAATGCAATATATTAATGCAATTCCTAACTGATTAAACATAGAGTTGCGAAGCTATCACCAACCTGAATACCGGAAAATTTATATCAGAAAAAATTGGGCAGTAACACTAGATGAAAACACATTAAATTACAATTTTTGAAGGAATTAGAAAGGGTATATGCTCACTATCTTCAATGAGGTACCCACCAAAAGAAGATCATAAAGATTGATACATCTGAACCCATATAAACTAAAAGCCAGCTTGTAGTGCTTGTAACAACCAACTACAGTAACAAGAGTAAAATTTTTGTCTTATTACCTGATGCCAAAGAAGAGTTGGTTTCTGGCTCATATACATTAGCCCATGTAAAAGCTAAATCCTTTCTGCCACTCTGTGTATTATGTCCATCGATACGTCCTATCTGCAGAATAACCTCAATGGTTTTGTACTTGATCATAAACCAGTAACCAAGCTGCATATATGCACTCCCTTGTAACTTGTAGCTCCTAAATAATTGTTCTACGATTTGACTACAAATATGTTTTAGACTTTTATGCCAGAAGCGAGTACTAAAAGAAAGGGGTGGCAAGGAACAAAATCATCTAATGACCAAAAGGGTCAGAGATACTACCTATAACAGGGAACTCCCAAATAAACCAAGAAGCAGACATAAAACTTTAAGTGTAAGGTGTAAACTGTGAAAGTGTCAGGTGCCTATTCTTTAAGAGACAAGTCATTATACAGCTATTTAAGTCAATGCTTTCCATTCTATATTCTTTTCAGGCTTCAGTAGAGAATGAATTTCAAAATGTATGCTCACAATAGAATGAGGCATTGTTAAGTAAAGGCTCAGCAAACAATCAGGAAAGCAATTACAACTATGCTTTAAGAGAATATTGTATAGAAGCACCAAGCTTGCTTACATTCAAAAATAGTGCATCGACAGTTCGTACCTGCCCATAGATAGGGGGTTCTCACCAAGCCACCAAATCCCACATGAGCAACAAACAAAGAATTGCTTGCAAATTTCAATAATCATTAAGCACGCAAGTTGAATGCTTTCATACTATATTACAATAACAAAGAAGAAGCATTGTTGCTAATCCTATTCACTGAAACAAATAAAGAAATCTAAATTAGCACGAAGGAAATGCAGAAGTAATCATTTCAACATACCTTGCGCGGAAAAGAATTGTTGGCAGTCTCTTCATCCAGAAAAGGGATCTTCAGTAATGAAGCAATCTTCAAGACAATGGTGGGAAAAGGAAAGAAAGAAACTTCATCAATCAAACACTTAATGTACAATAAAGTTTTCAGCAAATATTGAGATAATGAAACAAAATGAAAATTTTATGACTCACAATATCGTATGCCTTCTCACGATCCATGTGCTGAGCTGTTGTGACCTGAATATTCAGCATCTGGAGGAGAGGGGGGAAGAGAAGTAAATATCTAAGAAAAGCCTGGCAAACATCACTTAAAAAATAAATTTAAAAAAATGAAGTCTTAAACCTGATCTTTAACATTCAGTTTGGGAAATTGATTAGTATAGCGAGCAATGCAGTGAGGGATATTGAAGGGAGTGTCCTGGTGTGCAAGGCCTATTCTGACATTTGCAGACCCTGAGCATCACAGTAAAAAATTTAAAAAAAAAATAATATCATTTTTCATTCATTTTGTTTGTTTTCTGAAAATTCCAGTTGGTAAAATTAAATAAGCTAGTATATAAATCGAAGTAGCAGAGCAAGTAGTGGTACAATATTACCAGGGTTAATGACAACTAGATTGGAGCCTCGCTCTGCGAGTAGCTGTGAAGGCACCGCCGTCTTCAAGTATTCCTGCCGGAAACATAAATGAAAAATTAAACTAAAAGGAAGATATTTACTCGATTGAGTGGAGAAAGAGAGAAAACGGAGTTGAGGAAGCGGTGGTGTTGATGGGCGCTAGGTACCATGTCGGTGAAGCAGAGCTCCGAGAGGAAGTTGCTGTGGTCGCTGAATTAACGTTTTCCCTTCCCCTCCTGTTTTGTTCTTCTACTTTTTCGCGATATCCATACAGAAAATTTTATTGAAGTCTGAAACGATGTCGTAGCGTTCTTCTCCAACGACGTCGATCGAAAGCAACCCCAAGCCTAGATTTGGAGGCAAACGCAAAATTTTCAAGTCTTTCACAACAAAAATCGAAGAGATTTTCCAACGGAGAAAGTTTGAAGATAATTTTACTTCTTTTTTCATTAAGAAGATATTACCAATTTAGCATATTAATATAATTATTTTTTGAAAATTAGAGTTCGAGAGAATTGGGAGTACAACCGATGCTTTTCCGATAGGGTATAAATAATTAAACTATTCATAAATTATTCGAAATTCGATTTAATAAAAATTTCATCGGTCTCGACTTGTTTTTAAAATGAGCCAAACTCGATCGGACTCGGATCGTTTTCTAAACGAGTCGAACTCGAATTCACTTTTTAGATTAATTAAATAAACGAGTCGAGTTTGAGTTTAGCAGTATTCGGTTCGTTTAGATTTGCGAGTTGACTCATAAATTTATAAATAAAACGCGAGTCGAGCTCGAGTTCGAACTCAAGTTCTTAAATTTATTTTCTAATCGAGTCTGAATTTATCAAAATTCAGACTCGATTCGGTTTGATTATTGCTCTATTTTTAAATTTATTCAAATATATTTATTATCACATTAAATTTATAAATATAATTAATTATTTTTCTTAGATGGTATTTTACCGTTCTTTTAACAATAATTATAATTTTACTTATTTTTATGCATATTCCACATTTAAAATTTATAAATTAAACACATAAAACTATATATATTTCCTAAATTATCTACAAAGATGTTATATCAAAGGGTTGAAATTTTTCTTCATTTCATTTATTTCAATAAGATATTTTTTTTTACTTTAATATGCTTTAATACAGTATGATACATAAACACTATTATTATAAATTTAAAAATTATCATTGTCGATAAACGAGCTGATAGATTTTTTTTTCTCAAGTATTAAAAGCGAAAGAAGTCTTAAATTTGATTAATTTCATTTATTTTCTTTGTTATAGTTAAAAATAATGATTATTAGTAGTCAATTACTTAAAAAATCATAAGAAAAATAATTATAATTTATAAAAAATCATCAAAGCTTAAATAGTTTACATGTGAATTAGAAAGATATTTAAAAATTTAATTAAATATAATTTAAAATGAATTCATATTTAGAAAAATAATATTTCTCGCAATTCCTAATTAATTCAAATTTTATATATAAAATATTTACTATTCGAACTCGTTTATATAAATAATTAATATAAAAAATATATTTTATAATCATATTTATAAATTTTTTATATATTTTTATTTAAAAAATTCAAATTTAAATATCTTTTAAAAATATTTAAATTTTAGACAAAAATTATTAATAAAAAATATTTGTTTATATATATTATTAATTAAAATATATAAAATTAAATTGTTCAAATTTATTTGAATAATAATAAATCAAATTTTTGAATAATTTAAATTATTTTTTAATAAATTTAAAATAAATTCAAATATTACTAATATAAATTAAATTTCAAATTCAAATATAAATTCACTTTTTCCTAAACAAGATTAAGCTTTCAAAAGTTTGAATGAGCTTCACAATTTACATAAAATTATTTATATATAATATTAAATTTATTAATGTTCATTAAATATAATTATGATTAAATATGTAATTTAATCTTATTTTTTTACTGAGAATTATTTTCCCATCAAATCTTTCAATTTAAAATAAATTATCAAAATTAAAAAAATTTAATAATTTTTTAAAAATACATAAATATTTCACTTTTTAATATTAATTATCCTTTATTTATATATATCAAATGAAATCCATATTTAATAATAAAAAATATATCATAAATAATATTCCATCACTAAAAATACACTATCTTTCTAGACTAAATTGTCAAAATTAAAATACTTAAATAAAATCACTAAAATACATAAATATTAACCTTTTAAGGTCAATTGGGCTAATTATTAGTGTGATTATAATCCTTAAAAAATCATTTTCTACAACCAACTAGCATACTGTGATAATTAACAACTGTAGGTTAAACAACATAGCTCCATAAGGATGAGCCAAAACAGGAAAACCACCAATTCATGAAAATCATAAAATTCTTGCTCAAAAAGAAATTCTACTAAGACAAAATGAAACGTATACTGTGCTCATTCAGGCTGTGAAATGATAATATAAGGACTATCAGTCTTAACAACCCCAAGAACAAAGAACTACAAATTTGGTTGTCGCATAAATAGCTTCAACAACATCTATAAATATCAACATGTGCAGCCAGTCGACACCCAGTAAAATTTCAGAACCTGCTATGACAATTCATTCTTCAAAGTTGCTTCTTCACACCCTTAACCCACTTTTGCCTTGGGGGCCCTCTTCTTGATTTGTCTCTTTGGAATCAAGTTTTTCATCCCTATGAAGAAAAGCAATGCACCAAAAAGTGCAACACTCTGCCAAAAGATCATCAAACAAATAAATGAGATTTGCAAATGCCCAAAAATTTGAAATAGGATGCCAAATTAAACAACTCTCACAAGTTCAAAACGTACCTGCAAGAATTCATTCAAGAGAATGAAGTACTCAGGCTTATTCTGACCATAATTATAGAAGTCATAAAGGATTGGAGAGGTAATGGCCAAGTGGAGAAGCTGAAGCAAACAAATAAGTAGAACATTATTTCATTAGTTACCACATGAATCATATCCGCTGGTAGGTGAAAGTTAGCAGTAACTTCTTAACGTTCTAAGGGAAAATCAAATAAAGAACCAAAAGAGAGGAAATAGTACCAGGAGATAAGCACCAAATGGGGTGCCAAATACAAAGAGAAAACCTCCGAGACCCTTTAGGACAATAATGCCAGCAACAATACTTATAGGCTGTATAGAATACAATCAAATTAGGAAATAAACATACAAATCAAGATGGAATACCAGAAAAATAAAATAAAATAAATTTGCAAGGTTTGCCAAAGAAGGGCGTTAAGGTAAAGAGTTCTCACATCAATATCTGGCAACCGAACTCCCAATTTGGACAAAAGGTGTCCTTTGACAATAGCAAGCTTGGGTATCAACTCCTTTGCAGCAGGGCCACCATCCTCTCCAAATTCATTGAACCTGAAACATAAATGACAGTAATAACAGAGTCATCCACTTGTTATTCTGGAATTGTCACAATGTAAAAGTAAGATGGCACATCGACACACATTTATTCTATAATTTGGTATGTCAATGAAAAAAACCACATCAATTTTAAACCTGAAGCCTGTATCAGCATCTAATTGAGAAAATATTGCACACTACCATTTAAATACTGAGGCTTACCATAATTATAGATAAGCCATCAGAAGATGCTGAGCTTTGGCGTTCAGGCACAGTATAAGATAAACCATCATTGGGTACCATGTTGCCCATCTTAAGACACATCAGAAAAACCAATATTTGTAGTAAGATCTAGCTTCAAGATACACAAGGGCTACTAAGAGGCTAAGAGCACTCATTTCCTTCTTTCAACACAGGGACAACGACTGGTAAAAGCAATGGAGAAAATTTCTTACAACAAATTGCTCACAGATGTTAATTTAATGCCCCTTCTTTAGTTTTGTCTTAAAGTTAATACAGGCCTGCTTAAAACTATTCATGCTAAATTATAAAATCTTAGGCAATTCATTCAACTGTGATTCAACTTCATATTGAAAGTTAACTATGTAATCTCTCTCTATCCACACACACATACACCATAGTGCCTGCTTATGCACACTAACACACACATGGACAATAACTTGCTATACCAAATCACGAATTAAAAAAAAAAACAGATTGTGGGGTATTTGATAACCCTAAATAATCAGACCATTGAATGAATTACCAAAGCTAAAAGAACAGTTCATTGATGTCCATTTCAGTTATAATACTGGACAACTACATAGCTCAAGTTTTAGATATATTTAACACCCACTATTTAGTAAAGCATGAAACCACAAACATTGAATCGCTTCAACCTCAAATAACTGTGCTTGAAACTCACTTCACATATGAAGCTCTCAAAAAATAAGGCTAAAATTTTCCTTGGGCATACAGAAGAAGCAAATCTCTTTTCCTCCTTATTCCTCAACAGCGTTTCATTCTATTAGCACACACACAAAAAAATTGAGTATAGCTGAAGAGTTTGCCCAAAAAGAAATAACAGTACAGGCATGTACACAGATAAATCTAAATTCGATGCAATAAAAATGGATGTAAACACCTACAACCAAACCAATACATGCAAGAGTGAGCACACAGAGTAACATAATCAACTACGAAATTGCCAAGAGAAAACCTATCATCAAATCTCTCACAGGTCACATCTTCTATCCAAAAAATAAAACATAAACGAACAAAGAAAACAATACAGGTAACAGGATGCACGGATCTAAAAGTAAAGGCCGCTATAAAAAGGTATGAATCCTTAAGAAAAGAAAACAAACTACGATTGAATAGATCTAAAGAACCAGACATAGATTTTTCTTTTTTTAGGGAAAAGATAAAGAAGGTATAGTTGTAAAATACATTTGCCAAGCGGAGAGGATGAAGAGGGAAGCGAAGAGGACTCTGCCGAGAAAAGAGAAGAACCCCATTGCTGGCTGTGGAGGTGGGTTTTTCAAATCTGGGTCTCTGGCTCTCACTCTCCTTTCTTGGAACAAAAGCTTAAATCGCCTCCCTTATTAGGAAAGGCAAGGCTCGAGACCCGAGAGCAGAATCGAGGAAGGCTGTAGTTGGTCGTTGAGTCTTTATGAGTCAATACCACTGATCTATAAGGGTATAAAGGGAATATAACGGGTTAGACGGCAAGAAAATGATATTCCATCTTTAATTAAAATAGATTAATTAATTTCTTCACATTATTCAATATATATAAAAAAATTAAATTTATTAATTTAAAAATAATTTAGTAAAATAGATAGATATTATTTTAAAATAGACTAATAAACTGAAAATAATTTAATATTTATTAAATTTTAAGATATAATTAAAATATCAACATGTTTTATTTAATCGTAATTGATATTTAATATCGATAGTAATTGATAATTTTAATTGAAATATCTAAAATACTTAATAAGTTATATTTAACGTTATTATTATATGTAAAATAATAAGTAAAAATATATATTATTATTTATTATTAAAATATATAATTAATAATTTATTATATAATATATATATAATTTATAAATATAATTATTAATAAAATGAATTTTATTTTTTATGTGTATATATGTTATTTTATAATTATTTATATTTATAAATAATTTATTTATATATTTTAAATTTTATATAAATATAAAATTAATCATTAATAAATATAAATAGCTTATTAAAAAGATAATTAATAAATTATCAGCTGTCTTTTGTAAAATGTTATTCAATATAATAATTAGTTATTTGGAAGCTAATAAGTTAATTAATAAGATAAAAATATTAAATCAAACACTATTTATATTTTAATAAAATACAAAATATATATATATAGCAATAAATGATATATTTTTTTTTAAATTATGATTAATATTTAGTAACCATGATTTTTATTGATTCAATAAAATTTAATAGAATTTAACTTTTATTTGGACATTAAAAATTTAATATAAATAGAACGATGATTGACGAATTTTGTCTTTTTTTAATAAATCAGTTTTTATAATCGAGATTAATGAAGTGTTTTTTTTTTTCTTATCACGTCTAGTTTGAATATAAACTAACCATTTTATCTTTTTTTTTTTTGAAAAATCATATGTTTACACTTTTAATTATATTTAAATATTTATATAATTAATTTAAAATATATATCAAAATAAAAAATTTAAATTATATTTTTTCAAAAACAGTTTTTTTAATAAAAAATATAAATTTTATTAAAATTTAAAAACAATCAATTCAGAAATATAATAAATAAAATGAGAAAAAATCTCAACAAACTCATCTAAAATATATTGTTTAATTTATTTCTAATCAATTTCAATCTATTGCAAAAATTTTGAATTTCAAAATATTGGAATAAATTTTTTCCAATTTTTTAGAATATAATAGAGATGAATATTTTATAGTATAATACAATTTAAATTTTTTTATTTTAAATTTCTGGCTTTTTATATAAACTTTAAATGCTTTAAAAAATTTTCAGATGGATACTCCCATACTCAAACCTTCATATTTTTATAATTTTTACCCTCTTTCTAAGGTAATTAAAAGCTTTTTAAAGTTTAAAAATTTTGAAATATTTTTTTTTAAATGAATTTTTAAAAATAAAATTTTTAGATTTTTTTTTAAATTTTAAAAAATTTTCAATTTCTAAAGATCTTAGAAATATTTTTTTAAATAATAAAAATTAAGAAAATCTATATTTAAAAAAATCTTATTTTAATCTGTCTTCTCCGAAGCAAATAGTTAATTTTTATTGTTATTTTTGCATTTTTTTTAAATTATTTTCAGGTTCTCTCATTTAGTAAAATGAACTTTTATGAATTTAAATTTGGGATCTCTGAAGTTTTATGGACGATTAATGAATTAAAACATATCGGTATTTATCAAATGATTATTAGTGCTTGTATTTTATAGTAAAATTAAAATTTATTTGAATTTTTCAAATAATGCAAAACTTTTTGTTATTTTAATGGAGCGAATCTAGGGGTGTAAACGAATCAAACTGTTCGTGAGTTATTCGAGACTCAGTTCGATAAAATTTCGATCGGGTTCGACTTATTTTCTAAACGAGTTGAGCTTAAGCTCGCTTTTTATGCTCATTTAATAAACGAACCGAGTTTGAATTTAGTAGTATTCGGCTCATAAATAAACTCGCAAACAAACTTTTTTGGTAATATTAATCCCCCATCGAAAGTTGAAAAGGTATAAAAAAATCGTGACTTCTCTATAAAAAAACAATCATTCTACATTCTTTATCATTAATTTTGAATTCGAAAATTTTAATTAAATAAAAAAAATTAAATTTAGAAGTTTCTTAACAATCTTATAATTTAAATTTGTTTATAATTTAAATTTATTTATAATTTAAATAAATTTGAATTATATTGAGTTTATTTATAATATAATCGAACTCAAATTTGAGACTAAATGAGCTCAAATTTGAATTTTTTGAATAAAGTTTGAGTTCACTCGTTAATATAATAAATGAGTTTATTACGAATCGAGATTGAACCAAACTCGAATTTAATATTTATTTTATGAATCGAGCTCGAGTTTTTAAATGAAATTCGAGTCGAACCTATAAATGAAACTCGAGTCGAACTTATAAATGGAACTCGAGTTAAGTTAAGTTTGAATTTGAATTTTTAAATTTATTTTCTAATCAAATATGAGGTTATCAAAATTCGGCTCGATTCTCTTTGATTACGGCACTAAACGATTGTTTTATGGGATAACTACGTTGGTAGATCGGCAGCAATTTTCATGCTAATAATGCATTTATCGATATTTTAAAGCAAAACATTTTATGAAAACTTCGAAACGTTTTTTTCAAGCAATTTTATCTCATATAATCGGCGGTGTTCCATATCACAGTGAGGAAATGGGTTCGAAATCATAGATCAAAAGAAATTTAATTATCAAGTACATAGGTTTTCATGTTAAATTAATTTTGAAATTTACATTTTGCTTATTTTGCAATAAAATAACTTAAATAAATTATGTAAAATCATGTAAAATTTTAATTTTTTAAATAAAATATTAAATTAAAAATAATCGAAATTTTTAAACTAAATTAATTTATTTAATTTATTGTGATTTTTTTAAAATTTAAACGAAGTGAATGTCTATTTTTATTAGATCTATTTATATAAATTGAATTAATTTGTTGTACGTATGAGCTTGGCCCGTCTTCTCATGTGTGTGTATATATATATATATTATCTTGAAAGTATGTTAATCATTAAAATGGCAAACCGTTTTGATTTGATTGATCACGCTTATATACAAGCCTTTTTGCGTTCCAATGCATTATCAACATGGAATTTGTGTTCTCCGAGCAGTTGCCGACTGCTCCCTCAATTTTTTTAATATATATTTCTAAAAAAATTATATGAACACTAATATATCAAATCTTATCAAAACTTCGATATTAATAATAACCTTCGATATATAACACAAATGGTGATTAAATAGGGTGGTTGTATTTGGTAAACTTAAGCTTTTGATATGGACATGCATTCAAAACTTTTGACAGTTTTTTTTTTTTTCATTTTCCTGCCTAGCTATAATTTCAAAATCTAAATCTAGGGTGTATATTTGCTAAATTTGGTTGGGCTGCTACTGTATACCATTTATATAACTTGAATACGATGAAATTTCAAACTAATGTATTAGAAATTTAGTGGTTAAACATAATGTTTTAAAAATGAGAATAGGATTTATAATAGTTGTGTAAACTTTGCATGAGAAAAAAATATTTTTCTCTTTTTATTCATTCAATTTTATCTGCTAGTGACGTCTAACGGCTTCTCTGCTACAGTGTCATCTGCTTCTGTCATGCAGGTCTGTACATACAAAACCGTCAGACGCTCTCTCAATGTTAGAAAGCCATTTAATTTCCTCCGATGCGTATGCGGGCAGGATTGCGAAGTGACTGGACCTGCTGTCCTTTTTTATGTCACATCACCGACTAAACTTTTTCCTATTAGATCTGAGCTTTGTAAATGATCCGGTCCGCTCTGTAGGGATGAGCAGTATTCGGTTCAAACCGAAAAAATCGACCGAATCGAACCGATTTGAAAATTTGGTTCGGTTTTTTATACATTTCGATTCGGTTCGGTTTTTAATTTCAAAATTTTCAGTTATTTCGGTTCGGTTCGGTTTTGATCAGAAAAAAATCGAAAAAATCGAATCGAACCGATTAGTGATAATAATATATTTTTTTAATAATATAGAGAAATTAAATAATATTAATATTAAAATATTTTAATTAAATTTTAAAATATTAAAAATAAAGTGTAAAAAATAAAAAAATTATTAAAAATCGAAACCGATCAAACCGAATCGAATCGAACCGAATCAGACCGGTTCGGTTCGATTCAGTTTCTGACCAAAATCAGTTCGGTTCGGTTTTCATAAAAACTAAAATTTCGGTTTTCGATTTATTCGGTTCAATTCAGTTTTAAACCGAACCGACCGAATGCTCATCCCTACCACTTGTCCAAATCAGGGCTGAGAGTGCTGGGACGGTTTGTCAGGAGAACTTTATGAATTTTGAGCCAGTATTGTCATTTTGAGTCCAACCTTCTTTTGGCGTGGTGAAACTCGACAGTTATAAAAACATATTTAAAATGATAAACTCCAATCAGAGATAGAAATTACTGTGCATAGCCATCAATTCCATATGAGAGAAATTTTTATTCCCTCTTTTGTTTCTTTTACACCCACAATAATCTACGTTGTTATATTTTTTTATGAAATGTGAAGAATATTTAATTTTTGATACTTATTTTCAAAAATAGATATTAAATATAAAGTAATTTAACTATTTAGTATTTATATTATAGTTTAATGAAATTAATTATTTAATATTTTTATTTTTTTAAATAAATTTATTAAAATAGAAAAATTAAATAATAAATTATTCTAAATACAAACTATTAAAAAATAAATGTCTCGTCAATTTTTTTAATATAAAATTAGGGACAAAAGTATGCATTTAGCTGAAAATGGTGAGTTGTAGTAGTCACGTGGGCACCCATTACTCCTCCTTGATAAGCTAGACGAATGGCTTCCAGCCTTCTTCCACCAACACTCTAACGGTAACGGAGAACGTACACGTATATTTATTTTTTCAAAAACAAATGGTGATTTATGGAGCCACCAGTTTTGGCTCAGAAGAAGAGCAGCCTTAATTGAATAAATAAGTAATATTTATGGGATCCAATGGGAACATCGACATGTAACTTTCGATTCCTTGATGAACTTCACTTGATCGTGTTTCCAATTTTATTAGCAAATGCTTTTTATTTGCATTCTGCACTTCTGAAAGTTTAATTTCTTTATAATTGTTTAGATCTGTGATTCTCCATCGTCCTTCCTACAGTTAGCAGGTGCCGATTCTTTGCCAAAACTTTTTCTTTCAAGCCAACAGAATTTATTTTTAAATTAATTTCTACGTAACTCTTCACAACCTGACGCGTTCCTAAAGTTCACATTGTCACATTATCAAAACAAAAGTTTTTTTAAATAATATTTAATTATTATTTTTATTAAAAAATAAAATTGTACAGTGCGAAAAAAATACGGGTCTAACACGATAATCAATCAAAAAGAAAGACCCTTTTGAAATTCAAATACAAAACTTGCGTGTTCCTTTCACCGTTGGTCATCAGATCTAACAATCTGAATGGGCCGTCCACGTGTAGCGTCTGAAACATACTCGCATGATTATGCAAGCTATGGGACATTTTTTAAAAAAAATTTCACTCCTTCCGGCTCTTCTTTTCTAGCTGGTAATTTTAAAAGCGCCGTTCCTCGATTTTCAGCTTTTATACCTCGCCAGTGTCTCCGTTTATAAAAATTTTTGCAGATAAGGTTTGAAATTCGCTGCCAAGGATTCTTTGAGGTTCCTATTTGGTTTATGTGCATATTCTTATTCAGTTGTAATTAGGTTCGCTTTTAATTTTCATTTTGCTTAAATTAAACCCTCTCGTGTTATGAATTTTCTAGGATTCTGCAGAGACCGGAAGCGTTTGTGCCTCCTCCGTCCGTACAATAATGGCTTTCGTCTCTTTCGTTGGCAGAGTTCTCTTCGCCTCACTGTTCATCCTCTCTGCTTGGCATGAGTAAGCTCATCGCAGATCTGCAACTCTTTTTTCTTAGAAATGTTTTCAGATTGGGATTATCAGTCTCTGTGCTTTGTCATTGCGACAATGAAGTGGCATTGAAGACTGAGGCGTAGATAGATGTGATGTTTAGAACTTGAGAGATTTTATTTACCTTCGCCCGTACGGTCTGTGGGTTGGAATGTTGGTTTTCTGTTTCACAATTGGTAGTTCATGCTTTATTAAGAACGTCTCTAAATTCTAAACTCTTGCACTGGCTCCTTTTTTGAGGCTTTGAATCTGATAGTTTCATTTTTCTTTTCGCATTTTCTTTTGGTGTTAAATTTTGCATTTGTGAATTCTTTTTTTACATTCTCAATTCTCATCTAACTGGCTTTTAATATTTATATGTAAGAAGAATTTCATATATATGCGAATTTTGGAACGAGGGCTTGTGAACTGGTAGATCACAAATTTTGAATGGATCGAATAAGCACTTGAAACTTTTACCACGAATAAAACGAGATGCTGACTTGTTGACAGCATTGTAAGCTGTGAGCTGCCTTTTCTTTTTAATATATATTTTTTTATTTGATTCATTTGCACACAATTAGAAACATGGTGATTTGTATAGAGAATTTTGATTTTAGATTTGGACTAGCTGCATTTCCATGCGGTCCTTTCCTCTTCCATATTACCTTGCTGTTGTCATTTAATGGATTTTTGTTAAATTCTTTTGGGATTTTGAATGTTTTGTGTTGATCATTCTGATACTTAAGTCTTCACATGTCTTTTGACCTGATTCTTAAAGTTATCCAAATGCTTCTCCTGTAAAAGGATGTTAAAAATGTGTTTAATTTTGAGCTTGTTATCCTGGCTGTTAATTTCATCTTGTATCATCTTGTTATTTTTGTTCATAGATTCAATGAGTTTGGTGATGATGGCGGGCTGGTGGCAAGATCTCTTGCACCAAAATTCAAAATTTTCTCAAGGCATGTATCATCCCATGCTGGGTTTCAAGTGCCACCTGTTGAAGTGAGTGACGCATTGCTTTTATACTAGTCAGTTATTTCCCTGTTAGTTTTGTTTGAGTAATTTAAACTTTGCTGTTGGGTTATTTGCAGATGAAGCACGCAGTTGCTACTGCTATTGCCATGAAGGGTATTGGAAGCCTCCTTTTCATCTTTGGCAGTTCTCTTGGTGCTTATCTTCTGGTGTGTCTCATAGTCTAACCTTTCTTATTTTGAACTGACATTTCACCCTACTCAACCAAAATACATGGCACTTTTCTTTTTTGCAGCTTCTGCACCAAGCAATTGTCACTCCAATATTGTATGACTTTTACAACTATGACGCAGACAAGGAAGAATTTAATCAGCTTTTCACGAAGTTCACACAGGTAGTAAGTTTAAGTAATTATGCTGGAGTTCTCTTCATAATTCCATTTGTTCAAAGAAACTCTAGCTCTTGTTTTTATCTGTTAGATAACAATGATGGTTTCTGAATTATTATGTTTCTTTTACAGAACTTGGCACTCTTTGGAGCCTTACTTTTCTTCATTGGCATGAAGAACTCAGTTTCAAGGAGACAACTCGGGAAAAAGCCTCTGAAATCAAAGACACTGTAAAAGAGGGACTATTGAAGATGTGAAGATTAGCATTTTCGACAACTTAATGTTGATTTTGCCCAAGACTAGTTTTTGACTTTTATCAGATTTTCCTCTTCAAGGAGTTTAGGGAACTGTAAGGAGAAAAAAGAAGAGGTGTTTTAATTATCTTGAGATTATGCTATTGTTTATGTACTCTGGCTTCTATGGCCACAATTGAGATTTAGATGCGAACTGTGAAGTCCATATTTAAATTTGCTGGTGTGTAGGAGGTTGTAACCTGGAATCTTGTCTGTTTGCTCTTGCTGGGGTGGTAGAGAATCTGATGTTGAAAGCAGTTGTCACCTGTCAGTCGAGCTTTTGCTCTGCTGGTACTTGCGACCTGTCCATTGTTGCTTACCATTTGATATGATCACTGGTAGGGCTGCTAATAGCTCTCCCTCCAATGAAAAGTAAGGAAAGCTTCTTGCAGCATATTCTCTTAGTTATAACTGGTAGCTTTGGTATTTTTATGCCATGGAATTAGCTGCAGATTTATCTTTTGCCACCATAATCAATTTAAAACAATTTTAATATTTGAATGGTGTCTGAATGTTAAGTCGCTGCATAAGATTTAAATTCAAACATCCCCCACAAGCAAGAGACGTCATACCCTAGCGAAAGGAGTTTCACGATCTCAAGAAAACAACTGCTACCGGGAAGATTGTCCTCTAACTTGAAATATAAAATTAATTTTAATATTCTCAAGATCCGTTGTTAAAATTTTGAATTTTTTATTTCGATATTCCTGCTAAATGAGTGATAACATAAGTAAAGAGTATTAAGTATAAAATAAGTGAGAAAGAAGAGTGAAAAAGATTCAAATAACATTGAAGGAGAATTGATTATAAGTTTAAAAATATTATAATTAGTTTCATATTAAAATTTATTTGTTACTTCCACCATCCCATAACAATGAGTATAATTAATTTTATATGAATTAAAAAATATATGATTAACATAATTAAAATAATAAATTTTATATATTACCGTGCATTTATATTATTTTATTCATAAATTACTCTTCAAATTAATAAATTTTATTTTTTAAATATATATTAAATAGAAGTATGTTAAAATGTTCATAAATAAATTAATATTATTAGTAAAAAATAAATTTAAATTAATAAACTAAATTTTCTTAGAAGTAATAAATTTATTTTTAATACATATTAAATAGAAGTATATTAAAAATTAATAAATAACTTATTATTTCAAAAAATAAATTATAATCGATAAATGATTATATAATTTGAGATAAATAATTATTTTTTATGCAAGTGATATATATAAAGTTGGATTCTAAACAAAACGTAGAGATCGACAAATAGCATGTTTAAGTTTACATAATTATATCAAGTGAAATTTTTAAAATTATTTATTTATTTTAAGTGACACTTAATATATTTTATTTCTATTTTTAAATTATTATTTTTTATATTTAATAATATTATTAATTAATATATTCATAATAAATGTAATTTATAATTTTTATTATTATAACTTATCTATGGTTTTTTAATTTATTATTATTATTAGTATGAGACTTTTAATTTTCTATTATTAGTATATAAATTTTTAATTTTTTTATCATTACTATTAGCATGTGATTTTTAATTTTTTTTTAAATTTTTTAATATAATATATTAATCACAATAAAATAAAAATTTTAATATATATTTTATTTTTATTTTTAATAATAAATAAACTGTAAAAGAAAAATTATAACCAATATTATTAATTAATTGATACTACATATTTTTCATCTTATATAAAAAATAACAAATATATGAGAGATTACATATGTTATATGATATAAATTTATAATTTTTTTATAATTTATAATTATATTTTTCATAAAATAATAATTAATATATATTAAATAAAATTTATTATTCTTATCATTACTACTAATATATGAATTTTTGATTATCTATTTTTTAATATAATAAGTACATTGTTATTGAGCTTTTGATTTTGTACTATTTTTTAATATAATATACTATTATATTATAGTAAAAATTTTATTATTAAAAAAATTATTATAATTTTTATTTTAATAATAAATAAAATGTTAAAAATATATTAATAAAAATTAAATAATTATCCTATAAAAAGATATTTAGATAATAAAATAAATCACTTTAAAAAATATAAATATATATATAAGTCCATATAATTATTCAAACAGCTCTATTTCCTTTATTTTTAAATAACTGAATATCTTTTTTTATTATTCTTTTTAGCAACACAATTTTTTTGTACCGACTCATATATCTTGAATAGATAAAAATTAAACAAGAGATTTTTCTCCACCGCGACCGCTATCCATCGTTATTGAAATTTAATAAATTTTATTTTAGTATATTTATAAAATCTGTCATTAATTATTACAAATATATTAAAAAATTTAATTTCTTTAATAAATAAAATTTATTCAGACATAATTTTATACTTATTAATATTTAAAATCTTTAAATTTTCTTACTTTAAAATAGAAAATCATACATATTTGTTGTAATTTTAATTATTCTCTATAGTTATTTTATTTATTTTATGGTCAAAGGTCGTATATTTAATCAATAATTTTTTTATATTATTTTAAATCTCAAAAAATAAAATAATATATTATCATTTATTCTTTATTAATTAACAGTTTCAAATTTAAAATTTAAATATAAAAAAATATTTTACTTTTTTTAATAAGGAAAATGAATTCATATAAAAATATATTATTTTATAAAATAATTTTATATTATACTATATAATAATATTTAGAAACCACTAGTTACTGTAATATGTGTAGTGCATCATAGGGAGTCAAAGTAGTTGCGTTTCCGTTTTATTTACTATGACCCTTGGTTTTAGAAAATCAACTAAAAACAAATCAGAGTTCTCTTGAGACTTCTTCAAAATGATTTGTTTTAATTTCCTCATTTGTTTTCAAATAATTTTATACTTCTTCAAAACAATATTACTTTTTCTCATTTTCTATTTCACATGCAATTTGCAAATACGTCAAGGAACAGTTTTCATTTTTTGTCTTTTTCTTTGATGGGAGGGTTTGAAAAGTCTTGGTTATATGCCAAATAAGTGTGATTTTATTTTCAGTCACTTAATTTTAATTTATTAAATTAATATTATATAATTTATTAAATTAATATTATATAAATGATGTGAAATAAAAAAAAAATGAATAAAATAATAATAAAGATAAATAAGAGGAGAAGTGCGCTATAAGCCTTATCTAATTGACTTCATTTATTGTTATTGTTTTTGCCTGGATCAGTGAACAAAGGAAGATGGACTCCGCAGTAAGCTCTGATTATTGCAGGAAAAGGGAGTTAAAAGCTTTTGATGACACAAAAGCTGGTGTTAAAGGACTTGTTGATGCTGGAATTGCCCAAGTCCCTCGCATTTTCCATTGTCAGTCTGATGACTTGAACAAAATTTCACATTCTCATGCTGATTTTCCTGTAATAGACCTTGGAGGCATTGATCAAGGTTCAGCTTTTCGCAAGGAGATTGTTGACAAAGTACGAAATGCGTCTGAGACTTGGGGATTCTTTGAAGTGGTGAATCATGGGATTCCTGTGGATGGAGCACGTAGTGATACGGGGCAACTAGCCTTGGATTTTACGGCAGAGTTGGACCGGGGCTAACTTTTATATTTTAATTATTATTTTGGATATTTTGGGTATTTTTATTATTTTGCATATTAGAGTTTTATTTCTATTGTAAATAGCTTCCCTTGGCTATTAGGATTTTAGACTCCTATTAGGATTAGGATTATTTTGCATATTAGAGTTTTATTTCTATTTAGCCTCCTTTGGCTATTAGGATTTTAGACTCCTATTAGGATTAGGATTATTTTGCATATTAGAGTTTTATTTCTATTTAGCCTCCCTTGACTATTAGGATTTTAGACTCCTATTAGGATTAGAATTATTTTATTTCTATTATAAATAGCCTCCCTTGGCTATTAGAAAGGGACTTTTCACTTTTCAATCTTTGAGGAATTTCAATAAGACTTTTAGTCTTTCAGCTTATCTTTTCTCCTATTTCGTCTTAGCCAAACGATATTGGTTAAAACTCCTGACGGAGTCTAAATAGTCCTTCTTTTCTCTTATTTCGTCTTAATCAAACGATATTGGTTAAAACTCCTGACGGAGTCTAAATAGTCCTACATCAGATTGGTATCAGAGCGAAGTCGACCATGGCAGATAACCAAGAGGCGCGACTTTCTGCGATTGAGGCATCCTTAGCAGAATTGAAGGAGATGATCAAACAACTGATCCTACAGCAGGGAATCCACCAACCCGCCGTTGCCGCACACCCCCAATCAGTCGCCAATCCTGTGGCCGTCAATCCTGTGGCCACCATTCCTATGGCCGCTAATCCTAAGGTCACCTATGTGGTGAAAAAAATCTTATGTTCAACAAAACAGGAGGATGAGACGCAAAGGAAGAAGATTTTTCAGGCAAAGTATCGAGTAGGAGAGGCAATTTGCAGGCTAATTATAGATAGCTGCAGTTGTGAGAATCTGATAGCTAAGCAATTGGTAGAAAAATTACAGTTGCCTACACAGCCTCACCCCTCACCCTACAAAGTCGGATGGATCAAGGAAGGACCGACAATTGAGGTCAACAGAATCTGCAGCGTGCTTATCTCGATCGGTAAATCTTATACTGAACCTGTTAATTGTGATGTTGTGGATATGGATTGCTGTGGAATTTTGCTAGGTCGCCCTTGGCAATTCGACGTTGATGCTTTGCATAAAGGGAAGGAGAATTCATATATGTTCATGTGGAATCAAAAGAAGATTACTATCTTGCCTTCCGGTTCTGCGAAACATTCTAAGGTGGAAGGTAAGAATGTTGTTGCTATTTCTACGGGAGTGCAGAAGCTATCAGGCGCACTTGAGAAATCTGGGGGCACACAAACTTTATTGGTAAAAGAAAAAAGTACAATAGAGGATGCACCATCTTTACCACCGCCAGTCAAAGAGTTGCTGAGGGAGTTTCCTAAGATAGTGGAGGAATCATCAAAGCTTCCACCCCTGCGGGATATCCAACATCAGATTGATCTCATTCCTGGATCAAAATTACCGAATCTGCCTCATTACAAGATGAGTCCAAAGGAGAGTGAAAACCTCCAAGGCCAGGTGGAATTTGCTTACAACAGTATTGCAGCAAGCAACTTGGCAAAGCAGCACATGGATGTTTTCAAACAGGAGCGTGGTGGAGGACAGAAAAAGCTTGACGCCAAGAAGATTGGTCCATTCCGGATCATTCAGAAGATCAATGACAATGCCTATGCTCTTGACCTCCCACATGAAATGAAAATTTCGAAGACGTTTAATGTGGCAGATCTATTTCAGTACTACCTTGCTGATGACAACTCGAGGACGAGTTCTTTACAAGTGGAAGGGAATGATACGGGGCAACTAGCCTTGGATTTTACGGCAGAGTTGGACCGGGGCTAACTTTTATATTTTAATTATTATTTTGGATATTTTGGGTATTTTTATTATTTTGCATATTAGAGTTTTATTTCTATTGTAAATAGCCTCCCTTGGCTATTAGGATTTCAGACTCCTATTAGGATTATGATTATTTTGCATATTAGAGTTTTATTTCTATTTAGCCTCCCTTGGCTATTACGATTTTAGACTCCTATTAGGATTAGGATTATTTTGCATATTAGAGTTTTATTTCTATTTAGCCTCCCTTGGCTATTAGGATTTTAGACTCCTATTAGGATTAGGATTATTTTATTTCTATTATAAATAGCCTCCCTTGGCTATTAGAAAGGGACTTTTCACTTTTCAATCTTTGAGGAATTTCAATAAGACTTTTAGTCTTTCAGCTTATCTTTTCTCCTATTTCGTCTTAGCCAAACGATATTGGTTAAAACTCCTGACGGAGTCTAAATAGACCTTCTTTTCTCTTATTTCGTCTTAATCAAACGATATTGGTTAAAACTCCTGACGGAGTCTAAATAGTCCTACATCAGATTGGTATCAGAGCGAAGTCGACCATGGCAGATAACCAAGAGGCGCGACTTGCTGCGATTGAGGCATCCTTAGCAGAATTGAAGGAGATGATCAAACAACTGATCCTACAGCAGGGAATCCACCAACCCGCCGTTGCCGCACACCCCCAATCAGTCGCCAATCCTGTGGCCGTCAATCCTGTGGCCACCATTCCTATGGCCGCCAATCCTAAGGTCACCTATGTGGTGAAAAAAATCTTATGTTCAACAAAACAGGAGGATGAGACGCAAAGGAAGAAGATTTTTCAGGCAAAGTGTCGAGTAGGAGAGGCAATTTGCAGGCTAATTATAGATAGCTGCAGTTGTGAGAATCTGATAGCTAAGCAATTGGTAGAAAAATTACAGTTGCCTACACAGCCTCACCCCTCACCCTACAAAGTCGGATGGATCAAGGAAGGACCGACAATTGAGGTCAACAGAATCTGCAGCGTGCTTATCTCGATCGGTAAATCTTATACTGAACCTGTTAATTGTGATGTTGTGGATATGGATTGCTGTGGAATTTTGCTAGGTCGCCCTTGGCAATTCGACGTTGATGCTTTGCATAAAGGGAAGGAGAATTCATATATGTTCATGTGGAATCAAAAGAAGATTACTATCTTGCCTTCCGGTTCTGCGAAACATTCTAAGGTGGAAGGGAAGAATGTTATTGCTATTTCTACGGGAGTGCAGAAGCTATCAGGCGCACTTGAGAAATCTGGGGGCACACAGACTTTATTGGTAAAAGAAAAAAGTACAATGGAGGATGCACCATCTTTACCACCGCCAGTCAAAGAGTTGCTGAAGGAGTTTCCTAAGATAGTGGAGGAATCATCAAAGCTTCCACCTCTGCGGGATATCCAACATCAGATTGATCTCATTCCTGGATCAAAATTACCGAATCTGTCTCATTACAAGATGAGTCCAAAGGAGAGTGAAAACCTTCAAGGCCAGGTGGAATTTGCTTACAACAGTATTGCAGCAAGCAACTTGGCAAAGCAGCACGTGGATGTTTTCAAACAGGAGCGTGGTGGAGGACATAAAAAGCTTGACGCCAAGAAGATTGGTCCATTCCGGATCATTCAGAAGATCAATGACAATGCCTATGCTCTTGACCTCCCACATGAAATGAAAATTTCGAAGACGTTTAATGTGGCAGATCTATTTCAGTACTACCTTGCTGATGACAACTCGAGGACGAGTTCTTTACAAGTGGAAGGGAATGATACGGGGCAACTAGCCTTGGATTTTACGGCAGAGTTGGACCGGGGCTAACTTTTATATTTTAATTATTATTTTGGATATTTTGGGTATTTTTATTATTTTGCATATTAGAGTTTTATTTCTATTGTAAATAACCTCCCTTGGCTATTAGGATTTCAGACTCCTATTAGGATTAGGATTATTTTGCATATTAGAGTTTTATTTCTATTTAGCCTCCCTTGGCTATTAGGATTTTAGACTCCTATTAGGATTAGGATTATTTTGCATATTAGAGTTTTATTTCTATTTAGCCTCCCTTGGCTATTAGGATTTTAGACTCCTATTAGGATTAGGATTATTTTATTTCTATTATAAATAGCCTCCCTTGGCTATTAGAAAGGGACTTTTCACTTTTCAATCTTTGAGGAATTTCAATAAGACTTTTAGTCTTTCAGCTTATCTTTTCTCCTATTTCGTCTTAGCCAAACGATATTGGTTAAAACTCCTGACGGAGTCTAAATAGTCCTTCTTTTCTCTTATTTCGTCTTAATCAAACGATATTGGTTAAAAATCCTGACGGAGTCTAAATAGTCCTACATCAGATTGGTATCAGAGCGAAGTCGACCATGGCAGATAACCAAGAGGCGCGACTTGCTGCGATTGAGCCATCCTTAGCAGAATTGAAGGAGATGATCAAACAACTGATCCTACAGCAGGGAATCCACCAACCCGCCGTTGCCGCACACCCCCAATCAGTCGCCAATCCTGTGGCCGTCAATCCTGTGGCCACCATTCCTATGGCCGCCAATCCTAAGGTCACCTATGTGGTGAAAAAAATCTTATGTTCAACAAAACAGGAGGATGAGACGCAAAGGAAGATGATTTTTCAGGCAAAGTGTCGAGTAGGAGAGGCAATTTGCAGGCTAATTATAGATAGCTGCAGTTGTGAGAATCTGATAGCTAAGCAATTGGTAGAAAAATTACAGTTGCCTACACAGCCTCACCCCTCACCCTACAAAGTCGGATGGATCAAGGAAGGACCGACAATTGAGGTCAACAGAATCTGCAGCGTGCTTATCTCGATCGGTAAATCTTATACTGAACCTGTTAATTGTGATGTTGTGGATATGGATTGCTGTGGAATTTTGCTAGGTCGCCCTTGGCAATTCGACGTTGATGCTTTGCATAAAGGGAAGGAGAATTTATATATGTTCATGTGGAATCAAAAGAAGATTACTATCTTGCCTTCCGGTTCTGCGAAACATTCTAAGGTGGAAGGGAAGAATGTTGTTGCTATTTCTACGGGAGTGCAGAAGCTATCAGGCGCACTTGAGAAATCTGGGGGCACACAGACTTTATTGGTAAAAGAAAAAAGTACAATGGAGGAGGCACCATCTTTACCACCGCCAGTCAAAGAGTTGCTGAAGGACTTTTCTAAGATAGTGGAGGAAACATCAAAGCTTCCACCCCTGCGGGATATCCAACATCAGATTGATCTCATTCCTGGATCAAAATTACCGAATCTGCCTCATTACAAGATGAGTCCAAAGGAGAGTGAAAACCTCCAAGGCCAGGTGGAATTTTCTTACAACAGTATTGCAGCAAGCAACTTGGCAAAGCAGCACGTGGATGTTTTCAAACAGGAGCGTGGTGGAGGACAGAAAAAGCTTGACGCCAAGAAGATTGGTCCATTCCGGATCATTCAGAAGATCAATGACAATGCCTATGTTCTTGACCTCCCACATGAAATGAAAATTTCGAAGACGTTTAATGTGGCAGATCTATTTCAGTACTACCTTGCTGATGACAACTCGAGGACGAGTTCTTTACAAGTGGAAGGGAATGATACGGGGCAACTAGCCTTGGATTTTACGGCAGAGTTGGACCGGGGCTAACTTTTATATTTTAATTATTATTTTGGATATTTTGGGTATTTTTATTATTTTGCATATTAGAGTTTTATTTGTATTGTAAATAGCCTCCCTTGGCTATTAGGATTTCAGACTCCTATTAGGATTAGGATTATTTTGCATATTAGAGTTTTATTTCTATTTAGCCTCCCTTGGCTATTAGGATTTTAGACTTCTATTAGGATTAGGATTATTTTGCATATTAGAGTTTTATTTCTATTTAGCCTCCCTTGGCTATTAGGATTTTAGACTCCTATTAGGATTAGGATTATTTTATTTCTATTATAAATAGCCTCCCTTGGCTATTAGAAAGGGACTTTTCACTTTTCAATCTTTGAGGAATTTCAATAAGACTTTTAGTCTTTCAGCTTATCTTTTCTCCTATTTCGTCTTAGCCAAACGATATTGGTTAAAACTCCTGACGGAGTCTAAATAGTCCTTCTTTTCTCTTATTTCGTCTTAATCAAACGATATTGGTTAAAACTCTTGACGGAGTCTAAATAGTCCTACATCAGATTGGTATCAGAGCGAAGTCGACCATGGCAGATAACCAAGAGGCGCGACTTGCTGCGATTGAGGCATCCTTAGCAGAATTGAAGGAGATGATCAGACAACTGATCCTACAGCAGGGAATCCACCAACCCGCCGTTGCCGCACACCCCCAATCAGTCGCCAATCCTGTGGCCGTCAATCCTGTGGCCACCATTCCTTTGGCCGCCAATTCTAAGGTCACCTATGTGGTGAAAAAAATCTTATGTTCAACAAAACAGGAGGATGAGACGCAAAGGAAGAAGATTTTTCAGGCAAAGTGTCGAGTAGGAGAGGCAATTTGCAGGCTAATTATAGATAGCTGCAGTTGTGAGAATCTGATAGCTAAGCAATTGGTAGAAAAATTACAGTTGCCTACACAGCCTCACCCCTCACCCTACAAAGTCGGATGGATCAAGGAAGGACCGATAATTGAGGTCAACAGAATCTGCAGCGTGCTTATCTCGATCGGTAAATATACTGAACCTGTTAATTGTGATGTTGTGGATATGGATTGCTGTGGAATTTTGCTAGGTCGCCCTTGGCAATTCAACGTTGATGCTTTGCATAAAGGGAATGAGAATTCATATATGTTCATGTGGAATAAAAAGAAGATTACTATCTTGCCTTCCGGTTCTGCGAAACATTCTAAGGTGGAAGGGAAGAATGTTGTTGCTATTTCTACGGGAGTGCAGAAGCTATCAGGCGCACTTGAGAAATCTGGGGGCACACAGACTTTATTGGTAAAAGAAAAAAGTACAATGGAGGATGCACCATCTTTACCACCGCCAGTCAAAGAGTTGCTGAAGGAGTTTCCTAAGATAGTGGAGGAATCATCAAAGCTTCCACCTCTGCGGGATATCCAACATCAGATTGATCTCATTCCTGGATCAAAATTACAGAATCTGCCTCATTACAAGATGAGTCCAAAGGAGAGTGAAAACCTCCAAGGCCAGGTGGAATTTGCTTACAACAGTATTGCAGCAAGCAACTTGGCAAAGCAGCACGTGGATGTTTTCAAACAGGAGCGTGGTGGAGGACATAAAAAGCTTGACGCCAAGAAGATTGGTCCATTCCGGATCATTCAGAAGATCAATGACAATGCCTACGCTCTTGACCTCCCACATGAAATGAAAATTTCGAAGACGTTTAATGTGGCAGATCTATTTCAGTACTACCTTGCTGATGACAACTCGAGGACGAGTTCTTTACAAGTGGAAGGGAATGATACGGGGCAACTAGCCTTGGATTTTACGGCAGAGTTGGACCGGGGCTAACTTTTATATTTTAATTATTATTTTGGATATTTTGGATATTTTTATTATTTTGCATATTAGAGTTTTATTTCTATTGTAAATAGCCTCCCTTGGCTATTAGGATTTCAGACTCCTATTAGGATTAGGATTATTTTGCATATTAGAGTTTTATTTCTATTTAGCCTCCCATGGCTATTAGGATTTTAGACTCCTATTAGGATTAGGATTATTTTGCATATTAGAGTTTTATTTCTATTTAGCCTCCCTTGGCTATTAGGATTTTAGACTCCTATTAGGATTAGGATTATTTTATTTCTATTATAAATAGCCTCCCTTGGCTATTAGAAAGGGACTTTTCACTTTTCAATCTTTGAGGAATTTCAATAAGACTTTTAGTCTTTCAGCTTATCTTTTCTCCTATTTCGTCTTAGCCAAACGATATTGGTTAAAACTCCTGACGGAGTCTAAATAGTCCTTCTTTTCTCTTATTTCGTCTTAATCAAACGATATTGGTTAAAACTCCTGACGGAGTCTAAATAGTCCTACATCAGATTGGTATCAGAGCGAAGTCGACCATGGCAGATAACCAAGAGGCGCGACTTGCTGCGATTGAGCCATCCTTAGCAGAATTGAAGGAGATGATCAGACAACTGATCCTACAGCAGGGAATCCACCAACCCGCCGTTGCCGCACACCCCCAATCAGTCGCCAATCCTGTGGCCGTCAATCCTGTGGCCACCATTCCTATGGCCGCCAATCCTAAGGTCACCTATGTGGTGAAAAAAATCTTATGTTCAACAAAACAGGAGGATGAGACGTAAAGGAAGAAGATTTTTCAGGCAAAGTGTCGAGTAGGAGAGGCAATTTGCAGGCTAATTATATATAGCTGCAGTTGCGAGAATCTGATAGTTAAGCAATTGGTAGAAAAATTACAGTTGCCTACACAGCCTCACCCCTCACCCTACAAAGTCGGATGGATCAAGGAAGGACCGACAATTGAGGTCAACAGAATCTGCAGCGTGCCTATCTCGTTCGGTAAATCTTATACTGAACCTGTTAATTGTGATGTTGTGGATATGGATTGCTGTGGAATTTTGCTAGGTCGCCCTTGGCAATTCGACGTTGATGCTTTGCATAAAGGGAAGGAGAATTCATATATGTTCATGTGGAATCAAAAGAAGATTACTATCTTGCCTTCCGGTTCTGCGAAACATTCTAAGGTGGAAGGGAAGAATGTTGTTGCTATTTCTACGGGAGTGCAGAAGCTATCAGGCGCACTTGAGAAATCTGGGGGCACACAGACTTTATTGGTAAAAGAAAAAAGTACAATGGAGGATGCACCATCTTTACCACCGCCAGTCAAAGAGTTGCTGAAGGAGTTTCCTAAGATAGTGGAGGAATCATCAAAGCTTCCACCTCTGCGGGATATCCAACATCAGATTGATCTCATTCCTGGATCAAAATTACCGAATCTGCCTCATTACAAGATGAGTCCAAAGAAGAGTGAAAACCTCCAAGGCCAGGTGGAATTTGCTTACAACAGTATTGCAGCAAGCAACTTGGCAAAGCAGCACGTGGATGTTTTCAAACAGGAGCGTGGTGGAAGACATAAAAAGCTTGACGCCAAGAAGATTGGTCCATTCCGGATCATTCAGAAGATCAATGACAATGCTTATGCTCTTGACCTCCCACATGAAATGAAAATTTCGAAGACGTTTAATGTGGCAGATCTATTTCAGTACTACCTTGCTGATGACAACTCGAGGACGAGTTCTTTACAAGTGGAAGGGAATGATACGGGGCAACTAGCCTTGGATTTTACGGCAGAGTTGGACCGGGGCTAACTTTTATATTTTAATTATTATTTTGGATATTTTGGGTATTTTTATTATTTTGCATATTAGAGTTTTATTTCTATTGTAAATAGCCTCCCTTGGCTATTAGGATTTCAGACTCCTATTAGGATTAGGATTATTTTGCATATTAGAGTTTTATTTCTATTTAGCCTCCCATGGCTATTAGGATTTTAGACTCCTATTAGGATTAGGATTATTTTGCATATTAGAGTTTTATTTCTTTTTAGCCTCCCTTGGCTATTAGGATTTTAGACTCCTATTAGGATTAGGATTATTTTATTTCTATTATAAATAGCCTCCCTTGGCTATTAGAAAGGGACTTTTCACTTTTCAATCTTTGAGGAATTTTAATAAGACTTTTAGTCTTTCAGCTTATCTTTTCTCCTATTTCGTCTTAGCCAAACGATATTGGTTAAAACTCCTGACGGAGTCTAAATAGTCCTTCTTTTCTCTTATTTCGTCTTAATCAAACGATATTGGTTAAAACTCCTGACGGAGTCTAAATAGTCCTACATCAGATTGGTATCAGAGCGAAGTCGACCATGGCAGATAACCAAGAGGCGCGACTTTCTGCGATTGAGCCATCCTTAGCAGAATTGAAGGAGATGATCAGACAACTGATCCTACAGCAGGGAATCCACCAACCCGCCGTTGCCGCACACCCCCAATCAGTCGCCAATCCTGTGGCCGTCAATCCTGTGGCCACCATTCCTATGGCCGCCAATCCTAAGGTCACCTATGTGGTGAAAAAAATCTTATGTTCAACAAAACAGGAGGATGAGATGTAAAGGAAGAAGATTTTTCAGGCAAAGTGTCGAGTAGGAGAGGCAATTTGCAGGCTAATTATAGATAGCTGCAGTTGTGAGAATCTGATAGCTAAGCAATTGGTAGAAAAATTACAGTTGCTTACACAGCCTCACCCCTCACCCTACAAAGTCAGATGGATCAAGGAAGGACCGACAATTGAGGTCAACAGAATCTGCAGCGTGCCTATCTCGTTCGGTAAATCTTATACTGAACCTGTTAATTGTGATGTTGTGGATATGGATTGCTGTGGAATTTTGCTAGGTCGCCCTTGGCAATTCGACGTTGATGCTTTGCATAAAGGGAAGGAGAATTCATATATGTTCATGTGGAATAAAAAGAAGATTACTATCTTGCCTTCCGGTTCTGCGAAACATTCTAAGGTGGAAGGGAAGAATGTTGTTGCTATTTCTACGGGAGTGCAGAAGCTATCAGGCGCACTTGAGAAATCTGGGGGCACACAGACTTTATTGGTAAAAGAAAAAAGTACAATGGAGGATGCACCATCTTTACCACCGCCAGTCAAAGAGTTGCTGAAGGAGTTTCCTAAGATAGTGGAGGAATCATCAAAGCTTCCACTTCTGCGGGATATCCAACATCAGATTGATCTCATTCCTGGATCAAAATTACCGAATCTGCCTCATTACAAGATGAGTCCAAATGAGAGTGAAAACCTCCAAGGCTAGGTGGAATTTGCTTACAACAGTATTGCAGCAAGCAACTTGGCAAAGCAGCACATGGATGTTTTCAAACAGGAGCGTGGTGGAGGACAGAAAAAGCTTGACGCCAAGAAGATTGGTCCATTCCGGATCATTCAGAAGATCAATGACAATGCCTATGCTCTTGACCTCCCACATGAAATGAAAATTTCGAAGACGTTTAATGTGGCAGATCTATTTCAGTACTACCTTGCTGATGACAACTCGAGGACGAGTTCTTTACAAGTGGAAGGGAATGATACGGGGCAACTAGCCTTGGATTTTACGGCAGAGTTGGACCGGGGCTAACTTTTATATTTTAATTATTATTTTGGATATTTTGGGTATTTTTATTATTTTGCATATTAGAGTTTTATTTCTATTGTAAATAGCCTCCCTTGGCTATTAGGATTTTAGACTCCTATTAGGATTAGGATTATTTTGCATATTAGAGTTTTATTTCTATTTAGCCTCTCTTGGCTATTAGGATTTTAGACTCCTATTAGGATTAGGATTATTTTGCATATTAGAGTTTTATTTCTATTTAGCCTCCCTTGGCTATTAGGATTTTAGACTCCTATTAGGATTAGGATTATTTTATTTCTATTATAAATAGCCTCCCTTGGCTATTAGAAAGGGACTTTTCACTTTTCAATCTTTGAGGAATTTCAATAAGACTTTTAGTCTTTCGGCTTATCTTTTCTCCTATTTCGTCTTAGCCAAACGATATTGGTTAAAACTCCTGACGGAGTCTAAATAGTCCTTCTTTTCTCTTATTTCGTCTTAATCAAACGATATTGGTTAAAACTCCTGACGGAGTATAAATAGTCCTACATCACGTAGATTCTACGAACAAGATTTTGAGCTGAAAAGAGATTTCTATACTCGTGATGTCATGAAAAAGGTTGTGTATAATACCAACTTTGATCTCTTTACTGCACCATCAGCTAATTGGAGAGATACCATTCTTTTTCAAATGGCTCCTGATCCTTGCACACCAGAAGAGCTGCCAGCTGCATGCAGGTAACCCTAGGGGTGTAATCGAGCCGAGCCGAGCCGAGTTTTGTAAAACTCAAGCTCGTTTATTAAAAAAGTTTGGAAGCTCGAGCTCGAGCTCGAGCTCGACTCGAGCTCTAATATTTTATTCGAGCTCGGCTCGAGAATTAAATATTATAATCGAGCTCGATTCGAGCTCGACTCGTGAAAGGCTCGTTCGATTTAATAACGAGCCTAATTCGCGCTCGAGCTCGAAAAGCTCGATTAAGAAGCTCGTTAAGCTCGATTAAGAAGCTCGTTAATAAAACTCGAGCTCGAACTCGGAAAGCTCGATTAAGAAACTCGTTAAAAAAGCTCGAGACCGAGCTCAAAATTAAAAAGTTTGGTTTGAGCTCAAGTTCAGGCTCGAGCTCGAATTAATAATTACACTTTAATCAGTTTTTAATCATCATTAATTTAAATAATATAAAAAAAGAGAGTATACATAAAAAAAAATTACGTAACACAATTTATAACTAAAATAAGACAAATAAATATAAATTCAACAATATAATAAAATTAGATTACACACAAAGTTTAATATCAAACGAATAAAGTTGATTCCAACTTCCAACAGTTGAAACAAGCTAATATAATTTAATTATCTTCATAATCATCTTCATGCTTGTTTAATTAGTTAACTTGAATTTCAACTTCAACATCCATATAACCTTAATTAATTATTATTAATATACTTTGATAATTATTATCATCTTTTATATTGTATGCTTAATTATATACAAATTTTTTTTTATAATTATACTTTAATTTTAAAATGTATATAATTTTTACAACTCAATTTATCATGTAGTACTATAATTTTAAAGAATACTTATTATAATAATTAATATTAATTATTTGTGATTATACATTAATTTTATAGAATCTTATTATAATAATTATATACAAAAAATTTTTATAATTTAATTTTAAAAAATATTAATTATAATAATTAATCTTAATTATTTGTAATTTTCAATACTATAATTTTCAAGTATTTATAATAGTTTAAATTTTATAACTTTATAGTTATTTTTATTTTTTTAATAATATATGAACTTGTTCATAAATTTATTTAACGAATTGGTTCACCAATTTATTTAAACAATATTACTCACGAGCCTATTTAACGAGTCTGCTCATGAGTCTTCTCAACGAGCCTGCTCGCGAGGCTAAAAACGAGCCAGCTCGCGAGCCTTAATGAGCCGAATACTATGGAGCTCAAGCTCAGCTCGTTTAAGTGACGAGTCTCAAAATTGAGCTCGAGCTTGGCTCGTTTAAAAAACGAGCCGAACTCGGTCGAGCTTTTATCAAGTCGAGTCTCGAGTAGCTCACGAATAGCTTGGCTCATTTACAGCCCTAGGTAACCCTCAAAATTTTCTATCTTGTCGAATTTGAGCATGTGATTTGCTTAGATTTAGAAAGTTTATTTGTGCAGAGATATTGTAATAAAGTACTCTAAGGAAGTACAGAAATTGGGAAATTTAGTATTCCAGTTATTATCAGAGGCTCTTGGTCTGAAACCAAACCACTTGAAAGACATGGACTGTGCTGAGGGGCTTGCGGGTCTGTGTCATTATTATCCAGCATGCCCCCAGCCAGAATTAACCATGGGCGCAAGCAAGCATGCTGATAATGGCTTCCTCACCGTGCTTCTTCAAGACCATATTGGTGGTCTCCAAGTTCTCCATCAAAATCAGTGGATTGATGTTCCTCCCACACCGGGGGCTCTATTGGTTAATATTGGAGATCTTCTACAGGCAAGTCTTTTATGTTCGAGTTTCATACATATAATGGTTTGTATTGTAAAATTCTCTTGTAGATTCCTATTTATGTTGCATTAGGTTTGCTGCTAAACAAATCATTTGAACCAATTCTTTCTTTGCCAATATGCTATGGCTAATATTGTAAATCTTACTGATTTTTCAGCTGATATCAAACGACAAGTTCGCAAGTGTTGAGCATAGGGTGCTTGCAAACCATAGAGGACCAAGAGTATCTGTGGCTTGCTTTTTTGGCACAGCTTTTAACTCAAACTCAAGACTATATGGACCCATCAAAGAGCTGTTATCGGAAGAGAATCCTCCCAAGTACAGAGAAACCACAGTGCAAGAATTCTTTAAGTATTACCAAGCAAAAGGACTTGATGGGATTTCTGCACTTCTGCATTTCAAGCTCTGAAACCTAGCAATGATAATTATACATATGGGCATGTAATCTAATTAGCACTTTTCATTGAATTTGATCAACATGATTCTGGACATTTTTATGCATTTGACCTTGATGACTCTGAATCCTTTGTCTCTCCAGCTTTGATCCAGATAACTCGGTCTCATTGCATTCGAATCCTTCACCACTTAAGCTAAAATCATCTTCCTCTTTATCCGCAGGTACTGAGAATATGGAGGAAGTTAAAAAAAAAAAAAAAAAAAATCAGCTCCGAAGTTATCACAGAGACCGTTGAAGTTGCTTACAGCAGCTTTTGGGTAAATTAACCAGTGGGCAGTGACTACTCGTGAAGTAACGACATATCAGAAGGCTATAGAGTCTTATTTGTTGGATAATGGCCCATAGATTAGGAAACGTAGTGCCATCACGGACAGTGGACGGGGCCAAGACATATTCTTTGCTAATCAAACTTCATAAACTCTATGCAACTTTTTCTTGTCTCGTCTTGGAACTGTACTGTGTGGCCTTGTTTGCGAAGTTTCCAGGTTTAGCAGCAAGTTTCATGAGAACTGTTGTCCTATATTGGAGTTAGACCAGATCCATTTTCTCAATAAAAATCGGCCAATTTCTGTTTTTGTTTCAACTAGGTATGGCTCTTTTTGGACTCTTAGCTCTGTAATTATAAACACAGCCGGTTTTCTTCTTCTATAGATGTGTGAAAAATTCTTGGTGGAACCAGTCTTGACGAGTGTTGAAACGGGATCAATCAACATAAAAACCCTCTTCCGATGCAGTTAAGCTCGAAAGGCAGCGAAGGAAGTTATGTATTAGCTGATCCAGGGAAATTACTCATATCGGTACAAAAGACTTAATAAAGTGAATCGGAGCCAATCTAAAATTGACTAATGGCATTTTGGAAAAGACCACCACAATAAGTCCAATTAAGTTCCAGGGACATGAAATTTAGAAGGTATAGGTAGGAATCTGCTGGGAACTTTCCCTACTGAAGTGTACTTTAAATACTAAGTGAACCTGCTTCCACCATTAACTTTTGCTGAGTAGTTACTTGCCAATCTCTGGAAGATCAATCGCAGTGGAGATAGTCGTATCGAGTCTCGTTGCTCAAAGTTGTTATTTTGCTCCTAATTTGACACAAACCTTCTCTTTCTCTCCTTTTGGTGCTGTGACTTTGCTCTTTCTGTCATACGTTTATGCATATGGTCGATTGCAGAATTCACCATTTTCATTCATTTGCAGGTCCACTAAGACTGGTATAGTTTTGCTGTTCTATTTTAATGGCGTCCAATGGTGCAATACAGCATTTGATGTCTGGAGCAGTGAATCCTACCTCTCAAACAAATAATGCATATGCTACCAACAAAAGAAAATTTCTCAATGTTAAATGTGCTCCTCTAGCCAAGTTTGTTTCTTTAGAATTTGAAGGCAAACTTTGCAGTGCTGAATTCATTTTTGGGAAACTCCGCACCAGTTTTCTGCAAGTGGGTGTGTTCTTGGCGGTCTACTTGTGTGTTGGCACTTTATGCTTTTACTTTTTCCTGGAAGATATCAAAGGGAAGAAAACAAGTCCAGTCATTGATGCTCTGTATTTCTCTGTTGTGACTATAACCACCGTTGGATATGGGGACCTATCGCCTAATACTAGCTCTGCAAAAATACTCGTCTTTGTTTTTGTCTTCACAGGGATGACTCTTGTGGGATTAATAATGAACAAAGTTGCAGATTACTTGACAGAGAAGCAGGAAATGCTGCTGGTTAAAGCTCTAAACAAGCATCAAAAGAATGACCCATCCACGGAGGAGACGGTATTCAACAGACCTATTTTCAAGTGCCTTTTGGGCATGGCCATTCTTTCAGTGCTTATGATTATTGGAGCCATATTCTTGCATGTAGTTGAAGATTTGGATATTATTGATTCCTTGTTTTGTGTATGTACAACTGTCACTACCCTAGGCTTTGGAGCTGAGAGCTTTAGAACTAAAGGTGGGCGTGCTTTTGGTGCACTTTGGATACTGAGCAGTACTCTCGGTTTGGGCCTATTTTTTCTCTACGTTACGGAGGTATTCATGGAAGACAGACAAAGAGCACTGGTTAACAGGATTCAAACCCAGGGGTTGGCCAATCTTGATCTGGAGGCTGTTAATATTGATAGTGATGGAGCTGTTGTGTGAGTCAAAATCAACATCATTTCACTGCAAATTGTTTTTCATTTACTTATTATATCAAATATATATATAGATGGTTAGCTGTCTCTCTCTCTCTGATTTTCTTCTTGACACAGGTCTGCTGAGGTCCTGATATGGAAACTCAAAGAAATGGGGAAGATTGGCCGTGAAGATATCTCACTAGCATTGAAAGAGCTTGGAGTTGTTGATGTTGGTAAAGCTGGAATGTTGTCAGCATCTGATTTAGTGGGTGGTAAAACAACTCTGAAGAAGAGGTGAATCTGAGTCATCAAGCAGTGGAGTGGTTTAATGGGCCGTCTACATTTTCTTGTCAAAATTCTATGTCATGAGTAATGCGGGTCTCTGTTTTCCTGAGTATATCTGTATGTTCTCCAGGATTATGGCTGTCCTTTCCTCGTCCTGGCTGGGGCTTTACACCTCTGGTGTTCTACAACTCTGTCTTGCCTTCGAGACATCTCCCGCAATTTTTTTTTCTTTCTTTCTGTTCCCATGCTGCAAAACCAATAAATTTTTATTGTTACGATATATTGACAAAACCCATAAGTTACTTTGTTCAAGAAATCTTATTTTAAGAGATTAAGGTGTATTAATTAATTTTTTTAAAAAAATTAATTTATTTTCACTGAATACCATCAATATTTTTGTTAGTTTATCACTGTACAAGTGATATGATTAAAAGGAAAAGGAAAAAGCGTGATAAAAAGAATTTTAGAAAATTGTAGAAAAATAATTGAAATTGGAGCAATTAACTGAAATAAAAAGTAATTTAATAAAATGAAAAAAAAAAATCTCTGTTACAGGTTTTATTATTTCCTTAATATCATAAGCAAAATAGCCAGAATAATATGGCGGATGGGCCTACTAAAGTAATAATGGGCCTCATGGCAGCACCATTCAATGGAGCCTACACTCAAATTGCGCCGCTTGTTCTTTTTCTTTTGACTTATCCTGAAATGGAACAGGTTTTGCAATTGCCATGCCAATAATGCTCCGCAATTGCATCAGAAGATCCACAAACAGTTGATCCAACTTGCCATGAACTTTTATTAGCAGCTGCTTGTCCTTCTCAATTTCGATTAACACTTATTTTTATTCAAAATATCTTCTTCTCTCTTTTCAAATCTGCCATTGCTTTTGTCCTGAGATTTGTTGGGATTTTAATTTAAAATTTTAAATATTTATTTTGATATTCTGTTATTATTTTTTATTATTCTAGATTTTTTATTATTCAAATAAATTATAGAATTTATTAGAATATTTTGAATTTTTTTTTTAAATTTTGAATATTGATTGTAGTCTATATAAAGGATCTGAATTTTATTTTTTGTGAGAGAGATCTTTATTCAGTTTTCTATTTTTCTATTTCTTTTTCTTTTTTAGTATTATTATTCAAATTCTCAGCATGGTATCTTTTGAAATGGTGAGGTTTAATTCTTTAAAAAAAAATTATCCATTGTTTAAAGGTGAAAATTAACGAGCATGGACAGTAAAAATGAAGGTCCATTTAAAGGGTGGGTTGAAAATGAAAGGAACTCTCTCTTTTAGAAAACAATCCAACACTCAATCAAATAAGAGTTCATGAAACGAATCAGCAAAAACTCCAAGATTTTTATCTATAACTCATTCTGGAGCCTCATAAGTAGTTTTTATAAAAATTATACCAAAAGAATTGTATCAAGGTAATAAAAGGACAAAGAGAATGCAATTACTACATCTCAAAAAGAGATTTTGAGTATGAAAAAAAAAGACACCATGTAAGAATATTTTAACCGACTAATGAATATTTTAACCGACTAAAGAAGTGATGAATAAAATTTGATTGTTTGGAGAAGATTTATCTGGCAATAGATAAGTTTATACCGATTAATGTTTTACGTGTACAAAAATAAAAAAATTTATTTTGAAGAGAAGTTCTCTCATTCAAAAAAATCAATCAGAATAAAATGGTAGTGTGGTGATTTGGAGAGAAGTGCTCCATGTCAGGTCTGTGAGAAGTATATCAACGATTATTGCGTGCTCCATCCATAAAATTTAAATTTTGATAAAATTTTAAATTAAGGAAGAATGCTAAATTTTAATTTAAAATTTGAAATATTTATTTTGATATTCCATTATTATTTTTTATTATTCTAGATTTTTTATTATTTAAATGAATTATAAAATTTGTTAAGATATTTTGAGATTTTTTAAGTTTTGAAAAAGACACTTAAATTTTTCATTTTTCTTAGAAAATTCTTTATTAGGTCTTTATTTTTTTTTTTTCTAGTATTATGATTCAAATTCTCAACCAAATTCAAAGAACTATGGCTATCAGTTCTTGCCGAACAAGTGAATTAAGAGCTTTTGATGACACAAAAGCAGGTGTTAAAGGACTTGTTGATGCTGGAATCACCAAGATTCCTCATTTTTTCCATCAACCTCAGGATGCCTCAGACTCCACCACGACTCCACTTGCTGTTGATGCCAAGTTCAGTTTTCCTGTCATCGACCTCCAAGGTCTCCATAACGATTCATTTCGGCGCAAGCAGGTTGTTGACCAAGTTCAAAATGCCTCGGAGACTTGGGGATTTTTTCAAGTGCTCAATCATGGAATTCCTCTCTCTGTTCTCCAGGAGATGAAGGATGGTATTCGTAGGTTTTACGAGCAAGATATTGAGCTGAAGAAGAAATTTTACACTCGTGATTATTCCAAAAAGGCTGTGTACAATAGCAATTTTGATTTGTATACTGCACCAGCAGCCAATTGGCGAGATACCCTTTTTCTTCTCATGGCTCCGGATCCTCCCAAGGAAGAACATCTCCCAGCCGTCTGCAGGTAGAGGAACCTTGATACCATTATCTTTGTAAGAAGAATTTTCCTTAATGTACATATTACTATTTTGCAGAGACATACTAAAGGAGTACTGCAAGGAAATGATGAAATTGGGAAGCTTACTGCTGGAATTGTTGTCTGAGGCTCTTGGTCTAAATCCAAACCACTTGAAAGATATGAATTGTGGTGAAGGACTTGCTCTTCTTTGTCACTATTATCCAGCATGCCCCCAACCAGAATTAACCTTGGGCACAAGCAAGCATACAGATAATGACTTCCTCACAGTTCTTCTACAAGATCATATTGGTGGCCTCCAAGTTCTGCATCAGAATCAATGGATTGATGTCCCTCCCTCGCCGGATGCTCTAGTAGTTAACATCGGAGACCTTCTACAGGCAAGCCCTTCAACTTAATTACTTAACAACTGTCTGCATTTATGAGGAAATCTTTTGGGATCTTACTCTTCATGAGCTTAGAAGTCTTGCTGTCTTTGCAGCTCATATCTAACGACAAGTTTATTAGCGTGGAGCACAGGGTGTTGGCAAACCATGGTGGACCAAGAATATCAGTGGCGAGCTTTTTTAGCACATCTGTTATGCCGAATTCAAGAGTCTATGGACCAATTAAAGAGTTGTTATCTGAAGATAATCCTCCCAAGTACAGAGAGACCACAGTGAGAGAATATGTTGTCTACTCCAATGGAAGAGGCCTTGATGGCATTTCTCCTTTGCTTCAATTCAGGCTCTGAAACTTCATAACGATTATGAAGTTTTTGTTCCTAAGATTGATCCACTAGAACTACACTTTGAATGTGGATCCTTTTAAATAAATTGATGATTTGTTAGCCTTCTGTTTTTAAGCAATGATCCAAGCTAACAACCTCATCGGGGTGAGCATTTGAATTGTTTAATTTTGAACCAGTTAAAACAAAATAACAGAAATGGATGGTTACAAAATTTAGGTTCCTTTAAAATATTAATTCTTTTAATAAAGAATATTTGTTGTGGTAAGGATAATTGTTGGGCTCTCGCATTTACGGAAAGCGAGGCTAGATCCTGAAAAATACACAGACTCAAAACTCATTAGATCATACGAAAACAGAACGATTTAACATTGTGCAATTCAGTCCAAAAATGAGAAGTATGTTACATGATATGAGAAAAAGAGAGTATGACCAATCACTTTGTAGCCCCATCAGCACGCGCGCCGAAAGAAATTAAATAGCCGTCAGGCATTCATACATACGATCTGTATAATAAGGAGGTGATTATGCGAGTGAGATGATTATACATTACTCGCAGACAAAAAGAAAACGAATAAAAGGAAAATGTTATTTTTTGAAAATTTAATTAAATTTATAGACGCCTTAAAACGCTATTTTTAAAATTTTAAAATATCAGCTAATAATCAGCTAGAATAATTTTTTTTATATTCAATTCAATCATTTAAGTTAAGATATTGAATATTGCCGATGTCGAACGGAGCTTTAAATGAGACTAAATTTATAAGGAAATTGAATTTATCAATTGAAGTGGGTTCACAATGGGCCCACCTACTCCTCCATGAAGCCCAATTTTATTATGTCTAAAAGCCACTTGGGATTGCAAAGACTTGTAAGAACCTGTGAAACAAAACAAAATAAATAGTTTAGCTTCCTTTTTATTTCTGCAAAAGAATTGCATTTAAAATTTTAAAATATAAGTTTTGTTATTCTCAAAATATAGAATATTATCTATAATTTTAATAAAATTTATATATTTTTATGGATACTTTAAAACTAAAAAAATAAAAATTAATTTAATAATTAGGTTCAATTTGTTTTGAGGAAATAATTTAAATGTGTAAAATATTTTCTAGAAAATAGCTTTTTTTTTTATTATTTAGTAGAAATATTAAAAAATAAACAATGCTAATAAATTTACGTATAAAAGAGTTAAGTATTGTTAGTAAGATTTCAACATAAGAAAATCACTTTCTCCTTTGAATACAAAAAAAATATAAAATATTTTTTAAAAATGTCTCAAATATTAAAAAATAATGAAAATATTTTTATTGAAAAATATTTTTTATTAAATAAATAGAGGTTTGATGAAAAAAAAAAGAAAATCTAAATTCATTTTGGTGTTGAATTAAAGCAAAGAAATTTCTATAACTTTTTAACAAAAATGAATTTAAATAGTTATAAATTTTTAGTAATAGGTTATTTATTTTATAGATCTTATAAAATATTTTTACTTAAAAAATATAGATTATTATAATTTTATTTACATGTAATTATTATAATTTTAAAATTAAATTTATTTATTCAATATAAGTTAAATAATTACATATAGAATTTTTTTTATATTAGGTTTAAATATCTAACTTTTTTTAATTTAGACTCTATTTATTTACGGAAAATAATTTTTATTTAAAAAATATTTTTTAAAAATTATTTTCTATATAAAATAATTTATTTTTATTGTTTAATTTTAATTTAAAAATAAAATAAAGTAACAAATTAATATACAGAGATCTCTTAATAACAATTTCAAATATGAAAAATAATTTCATTTTTTTTAAATCATTGTTTTAAGATAATCTAATTTTTTCTTTGACTAGAAATTTTTTTTAATTAAATTTTTTTCATGTTTGCTTTGAAAAATATTTTTCTACTTTCTGTAAAAGTTAAGACAAACGAAGGCTTAGAAATTTGAGATTTATCTTTCTTAGGTTTTAGATTTTATTATTTTCAAGAGTTTAATAGCAAATCGGCCTTAAATTTACATTTCTGCAGTACAAATCCCCGGATACGGAACAATCATCTTCCACCATTCAAAATTGTAAACGTTATCCATTCACTGCAGCTTCTGATCCTCAGCAGAATCATTCAACTAGCTAGAAAGAAAATGCAAACTTGTTGCGGATCTAATGATGAGCGCAAAAGCCAACTCAAAGCTTTTGATGACACCAAAGCTGGAGTGAAGGGTCTCGTTGATGCTGGAGTTACAAGCATCCCTCACATATTCATCCATAATAATCATATTCAATCCCACAACTCACCTTCATCAGCTGATTGTAAACCCACCATACCAATAATAGACCTGCAAGGCATCGACAAAGATGCAAGTCGACGAGCTGAGGTCGTCGGCAAGGTGGAAGATGCTTGCCAGAAGTGGGGTTTCTTTCAAGTGCTCAACCATGGTGTTCCATTAAAGGTTTTGGATGAAATGATTGATGGGGTGAGTAGATTTCACGAGCAAGACACACAAGTAAAGAAAGAACTGTATTCAAGAGACTACACTGGAAGGAAAGTATATTTCAGTTCCAATTTTGATCTGTACAGTGCACCAACTACTAACTGGAGGGATACCCTGAGTTGCGTCATGGCTCCTCGTCCGCCAAATCCACAAGAGTTGCCTCAAGTATGCGGGTAAGAGAATCCATATACCATGAAGCAATTTGGCTCTGTTTGATACTGAAACCAAAACCTTTATATATATAATTAGGTTGCCCTGGATTCGACTTTGTAATCATTGAATCCAAGCTCAATCAGTCAGTAATCAGTAGAGTGAAAACTTTAGTGTAAGAGCATTTTAATATTGCTAAATTAACCAAAATTATAGTACTCAGATCAAGATTTCATTTGAACAATTAAATAAAACTAATATATATTCTAAAAAATAAGTCATATTTTTATAAATGTAAAAAATTATCATTTATTTAATTAAAATATACTTTATAATAAAATAATATATTCTTATTATGTTATATAGTTTTGTGTTATAAATTGATAGATAAAAAAATAAATAAAAAATAAATGAAATATAAAGAGAATTGTAAAATTTGTTAGAAAATCTATTAAATTTTTATTGATACAAATTATATTTATATGCATAGAAATTTTCATGAAAAATATAATGATGATAAATATAAAAACGAAGAATATACTTAAAAAACGAAAATAATTTTTTGATATTTAATAAGTCTTTTTGAGTATTCAATGAACATTAAATATTTAAATTAAATTTCTCTTTAAATAGACTTTTTGTCAAAATATCTACAACTTTCTTCAGATTTACAATGTTTAAACTTCACCTCTCCATTAACTTCCGCTTTCTTTAGACCATAATATTTGATTTTGATGTGTTTTGATCTATCATGAAGCACTGAATTTTTAGCCAAAGAAATTCCTTATATATTATCCACCCAAATTGTTATACCTTCATGTAGAATCATCTCTAAGTCTTGCATCCCCTTTCTATACTAAATAACTTGATTTGTAACATTTGTAGTAGAAATATACTCTTCTTCTGGAGATTGTGCAACTATGTTTTACTTCTTTAAACTCCATGAAAAAACAGCTAGATCAAATGAGAATACATATCCAAAAGTGCTTTTGGAATCATAATACTACCGACCCAATCACTATTTGAATATCCTTCTAACTTCATATGAATTCCAACTTCAAATCATATTCCATGATCAATGGTTCCATTTATATAATGGAGAATCTTTTTGCAACTCTCATGTGTGTTTCTCCTGGATTTTGCATGAATCTTGAAAGTAGACTACTTGAAAATATTAAATCAGGTCTTGAGATGGTCAAATACAAACGACTCCCAATTAAGCTTCTATATGTTGAAGAATTAACCGTTGCACATTTATCTTTTTTGGATAATTTCTCATTAGCCATCAAGAGAGTTAATATAGTTTTGCACTCTTCCATTTTGAACTTCTTGAAAAAATCTTTAACATACTTTTCTTGAGATATGAAAATAACTTTAGAGCCTTAGTGAATTTCCATACCAAAAAAGTACTTTATCTCACCTAAGTCTGTCATCTCAAAGAGTTTTTCTATTTCAGTTTTGAACTTCTTCATTTGATCACTATCATCACCTGTTATTAACAAATCATCGATATAGAGGAAAACAATTAGTTTTTTTTTCCCATTATCACCACCTCTAGTGTAGAGAGTAGTTTCATTAGGACTCCTCCTGAATTTACAATCAATCAGGTAAGAATATACTTTGTTGTACCAAGCTCTAGGAGCTTGCCTTAGCCCATATAAAGTTTTGTGAAGCTTATACACCATTTCTTCTTTGTCTTTGATAGAATAATCAGGAGGTTGTTCAACACAGATTTCGTCTTACGAATCACCATTTAGAAATGTAGATTTTACATCAAGGTGATAGATCTTTCACTTGTATTGAGCTGCTAATGCTACTAGCAACCGAACTGTATCATACCTTGCCACTGGAGCAAAAGTGTTACCATAATCTATACCAGGCTGTTGTGCATATCCCTTTACAACCAATCTAGCTTTGAGTTTGTTTAAAGAGTTATCATGATTCAACTTAGCTCGATAAACCCATTTGAAGCCAATTACATTTCTTCCATTAGGCCTTCGAACTAGATCCCAAGTTCTATTCTTCTCTATCATCTTTAACTCTTCATTCATAGCATTGACCCATCCTTCCTTCTTTGTTGCTTCTTCATAGCATGTTAGCTCTTCAATTGCAAAGTTGCATCGCTCATAAATTTTAGTAAGAGACTTCATCTTTGGATTTAAAGGCTCATCAACATTTGAAGTTGATTTTTTTGCTTGAACTAGGAGAATCATCACTAGCTTTCTTATTATCATTGCTTTTACATCATCGCTAGGTACCATATAGATGGGCTTGACTTTATTTGAGTTAGGATATTTTTCAACTTGTTGTTTCTTCCAATTTCAAAATGAATTTTCATCCACAACCACAAATGGACTGATAACAACATTTTCCTCATTAATATTGTAGATTCGATAGCCTTTGGATTGGGTAGAGTAACTCAAAAAGATGCTAATTTCATACTTGGGTTCCAACTTGCTTCTTTTGACAGATGGAACATGAACATAACAACATGAGCCAAAGATTTTCATGTGAGCAACTGAAGACTTGGCACCATTCCAAGCTTCAATTGGAATTGCTTCTTTAAGAGCAACAGTTGGTAGTCGATTTTGCAAATAAATTGATGTATGAGCAACTTCAAATCAAAATGAATTAGGATCTTCTTTTCAGCTAGCATGCATCTCATCATCTCTACAATATTTCTATTCTTCCTTTCAGCGACACCATTCTGCTCAGGAGTGTAAGCAACTGAAAGTTGACAAGAAATTCTCTCATTATCACAAAACTTCTTGAATTTCATTGAATTATACTCCATTCCATTGTCTGACTGTAATGTTTTAAGTTTGCATCCGAACTTTGTTTCAGCCATCTTCTTAAACCTTTTGAATACACTAAATACAAGTGATTCATGACTTATAAAATAGATCAAGTCATTCTGATTAGATCATCAATAAATAATATAAAATATTTATTTTTGCTCAAGGATTCATCCTTCATAGTTGAAATTACTAGAATTGAAGTTGAATTGATAATATGAGATTTAACAATTAAATGTTAAGTACTCAAATCAAGATATCATTTGAACAATTAAATAATGAATAAACATTAGATTTATGTTCATTAATATTCACTCTACAAATTTGAATCCATATGGAAATTGATTCAAATCGTCAGAATTTAACAGCAGTGAGTATAATATTGTTGAGAATTAATGGAGAGAACTGGGATGAAGCAGCCGAACCTAAATTATTTACCAGGATTACGAGATTTGGAGTTAACACATCTGCTATGGAGACTATCCATAATCCTCTGAGAAGTAACGCTAATTTGTAACTTTTGCAGAGACATAATGATGGATTACTGCAACAAGATAACAACATTAGCACATACGCTATTTGAATTACTGTCAGAAGCACTGGGGCTGAATCCCGACTACCTTAAAAATATAGGCTGTGCAGAGGGATTATTCTTTCTAGGTCATTATTACCCAGCTTGCCCAGAACCAGAGTTGACAATGGGCACCAGTGGCCATTCTGATAGTAGCTTCCTCACTGTGCTCCTTCAAGATCAAATTGGTGGCCTACAAGTTCTCTGTGGAAACCAATGGGTTGACGTCACACCAACTCCAGGAGCACTTGTAATAAACCTTGGAGATCTGTTACAGGTAACTTAATTTATTTCAAAATTGTTTTTTCCCATTCTTGAATCAAATGAATTGCAGATAATTCTCCCATCTATGTTTGTAATTTTGCAGTTAATATCAAATGATAAATTTAAAAGCTCCGAACACAGAGTACTTGCGAAACCCGTAGGTCCAAGAATTTCAGTGGCATGTTTTTACAGACAGCATAGTCCTCCGGAGAGTGAGTCCAGAAGATATGGGCCGATTAAGGAGTTGCTATCAGAAGAAACTCCCCCAGTCTACAGGGAAACGACTGTGAAGGACTATCTCTCACATTACTACTTGAAAGGACTTGATGGGACCTCTGGTTTAGAGCATTTCAAGCTGGGAAATTCGTCTGCTTCGAAAGAAAAAAAAAATGATTTGTGAAACTGCGCACAAACATATACAAGTTCTCTGAATTAGCTAGACACTTGAACTGCGTCCCGTTCAAGTCTACGGCTCCAGTTGCCTACAAGAACATTTGCTTTTTGCTAATTTAATGCGGGAGATTTTTAATTTATGAATTAATAATTGGTGAAGAAGTAGTTGTAGATTTGAGGTTAGAGTGTTAGATGACAGTTAAAAAGTGTATTTGGCGTTAAAATTGTGGTCTAGCAATTTAAGATGGCGTAACGCGCATAATTATTTTTATTTTATTTTTTAATTATTAATATATTATAATAAAACATTTATATTATATTAATTTAAAAATATTATTTATATTATATTTTTATAATAATAAATATATTTATAATTTTAATATAATAATATTTAATAAATTTTATTAATAATGTTTACATATATTATTTAATTACAATATAATTTTATCTTATAATTTTAAATATTAATATATTTTATTATTAATATTTAAATTAAAAATATTACTAATTTTATGTAATTTCGATATTATAAAATTAATATTATTCAATAATTATACAAGTATCATAAAATTAATATTATTTTATAATTATACACCACTGCAAATAAAAGTTAAAAAAATTAATAAAATTTATTATAAAAAAATTTATTATTAAAAAAATATAATATAAATAAAATTATTAAATTAATATAATATAAAAATAATATATTAATTAATTTATATTATTATAATATTTTAATAATTAAAAAAATTAAATGGCGCCACGGTGAATGATTATTTTTAAAAATAAAATAAAATAAATAAATAATGAGATGACGCTATTTAAGTCGTGATAAAAAATAATTTAATTTTTTTTATTTTTTTAATTATTAATATATTATAATAATATATTTATATTAAATTAATCTAATAATATTATTTATATTATATTTTTATAATAATAAATATTTTTTATAATTTTAATATATTAATATTTAATAAATTTTATTATTAATATTTAAATAAAAAATTATTAGTATTATATAATTTTAAAATCATAAAATTAATATTATATTTAAAAATAATTCAATCATATTATATATATTTATCCAATAATAAATTTTTTATTATTTTAATAAATTAATATAGTAATTCTATAATTAAATAATAACAGTAATTTTAAATACATTTAATATTATTTTATAACTCTACAAAATACTAAAATCAGTATAAATAGTTATTATATTTTATAAAAATATTTTTAATATATAAAAATAGTATAAAAATTAATAGTAAATGCTGTACATAAAAATATTTAAAATTACAATATTATTCTACTATTAAATCTATATAAAATCACCTTACTGAAGTAATTATTTAATTTATTTTTTTTAATAAATTATAAATAATTCATGTAAAACATTTAAAATTATTATATTATCGTACTATTAGATATTATATGAAAATATTGAATTGTTTATAATTTATAAGAAAATAAATTAATTAATTAATTTAATTATAAATTAAATTAATTAAATCAATTATATTTTTATAAATTATAAATAATCAGATTATAATCAGCATAATTTTATTCTATAATTCTAAATAGCTCAATAAAAAATAAATTTAATTTTTATAATTTTAAATATTTATATTAATTAATTAATTAATTTTTTATTAATTATTTAAGTTACAATATAATTTTATTTCATAATTTTAAATAGCAGTTAAAGTAAATTTAATTTTATAATTTTAAATATTTATATTAATTAATTAATTAATTTTTTATTAATTATTTAAATTACAACATAATTTTATTTTATAATTTTAAATAGCAACTTAATACAAAGTAAATTTAATTTTTATAATTTTAAATATTCATATTAATTAATTAATTTTTTATTAACATTGTACATATATTTAATAACAGTAAATAAATTTATAATTAGGATTATTTAATTATAATATTATTATAATAATATGTTAAAATTAATAAAATATATTATAATAATATATTAAATTAATATAATATAAATATTTTATTATAATATATTAATAATTAAAACATAAAATAAATAAATAAATAATACCACAAGTTTTTTAAAAAAATAAATAAATAATACCTGGCGTTTATTTAGTAGGAGTCCAGCACACTTTTCCACTATTACCTGACACCCCAATCTAAATTCACAATTTTTTTTTTCAACCCTTAATTCACCAATTAAATTGGCAAAAATCCCTATTGAAGTAATAGGCATTTCTTTGAACAGGTCAAAGGTCTGTATAAGCTTTAGATTTACTAAAAATCAATAATCTTTCATCCGGGACACGTGCAAAAACTTACTTATACTGAATTTACATAAAATTATATTGTAAAATTATAATGTGATTTACATAAAATACTATTCATACTGTGAGTTTATTATGTTTTTAATTTTTTTTTGAGTATTCTTGAAATATTTTAAAAAATAAAGAGAATTATTGGAGTGAATTATACTAAACAATTTAAATTATATATCTAATATGTAATTGAGAAGATACGTTATTATATTTTAGTGGTGATTAGGATAGAAACTTATATGCATGGGAATATTAAAGATTTGTTTATTTATTTATTTTATACATATACTTTAAAGTCTCGTATTAAAGATTTGGAAGAAAAAAACATGCTTACGTGGTATATCTTTGAAAAAGGAATAAAATTTTCATGAAAATATTGTTCAGTTTGAATGGGAACTTTGGCCTTGGATATATTATAGAAGTTGGTTGGGAGTATAATGTCACTCCAATTCTTAAATTATTAGTAGTCTTACTTTCAATTTATTTTATTATTTTAGATTTTTATGATTAACGCATTAATTTATTTTTAAATTATTTTTTAATTAATATTTTTAAAATTATATAATTCTCTATGAGAACTCCAACATTAGATTTGAAGCCGCCTTCATGGATCTGGTTAGTAGAGTAAACAATAATCAATGCTAGGTCAACTAGATTAGTAGTAACACGTCATCTTTAAAAAAAATTGTATTCGTAATTCTACTGGAGAAAGACTTGCCAGGGTTAATTTAAGTAATATGATGGATAAGGTGAAAATTAATTTGAAAGATTTATTATTTAGTTTTAGAATATTATCATTATTATTATTTAATTTTTATATTTTTAAAAATTTATTAATTAAAATGCCTTTAATTTTTTTTATTAATCAAATAGTTATTTTATCCTTTTTTTAATAAATAAAAAATAATTAAAAAAATTTTTAAAATTTAAATTTACCCTTAATTAAAACCCTTTATTTAGTTTTTAAATATTATTATTATTAATACGTCAATTTCTATACTTTTAAAAATTTATTAAAACTTTCTTATCATTTTTTTTCGTCAACGAAATAGTCCATCTTCCTTCTTCTTCTCCTTCAATCAGTCTCTACATTTTAAAAAATTTATGAAAACATTTTTATTTTTTTATATTTATTAAACGTTCTTATCATTTTTTTTGTAATTTCTCATCCTCCTCAAAAACGAAGAATAATAAGAAAAAGAAGAAGAATAGCCTCATTCTCTTCCTTAAAAAATAAAATAAAAAGAAAAATTAAAAAAAATAAAATAAAAAGAAAAATTAAAAAAAAAGGAGAAAAGGAAGAATCAATGAAAAAGGAGAGGAGAAAAGAAAGGGTAATTTGATTTTTTGTTATATTTTTAATAGTATAAATAGATGAAATAATTATTTTATTGATAAAAAAAATTAATAAATTTTAAAAAATGGAGGAACGGATTTATTAATAATGATTATATCTAAAAACTAAATTTAAATCTTCATATTAACTTTGCTCGGCGAGCGAAGGGAAAGGCACATGAAGAGGGAATTCAAAGCCCATCAGCAGTCTTAAACTTGCAACTACATCTATAGAAAAAAAAGTTTTTTTTTTGTTTTTTTTTATAAAATTTATTAGCTTCTCAATTAAATTATAAATTTTACAATATTAACTTAAGAGACGTGTAATTCATATTCTTAAGTTGAATATTAATTTACTAAATTTTAGCCTAATTGAAGTTGGATTATTAATTATTGTTTCAAAAAATATCAAAATTGAAGTTGGATTATCAATTATTGTTTTTTTTTTAAATATCAAATGCTATATGCTAAAGATAATTTATAAAAATAATAAGATATATTAATTTTAGCTATTTTTTAATTAATAAATTGATTTTTTTTTCTTTTTAAAGAATATTTTTAAAATCTTAACATTGACACTCATAGGTTTATTCTAATGATAAGTGCATCCGAGTAAATATGAAATATCTCAAATTCTACTCCCCAATTTTTAATTCCCAATCCTCATTAAAGAAAAAACTTTTAACATAGAATTATAAATCTATAAGAGATTGATGTAGGTTTTCTTAAATTTTGTTTAGCATCAAATATTATTTTTATTTCGATCTCCCAACAAAAAGTAAGTTTTTCTTTATATTATTTTTATTTATAACACTAAAATTTTAATTTGATAATTATTATTTATTATAAATGTTAGTTTTTAATACATAACTATATCTTTAAAAAATACTTTTTATTTCTAAAGTATAAAAGATATATATAGTAATAAAGACCATATTGTATATATTTTATTTACAAAAAAAAATATTCATATTTTAAATGTTATAACATTAATAAATAAATCATTTACAATTTATTTTTATTAGCTGTTTATTATTTTTAAAGAGGAAAAACAATTATTACTATTTTTTTTCTTTTTCTCCTTCTCTTTGTAGAATAAGTTGGTAGGGCTTGATGTAGTTAAGTTTTATTTATCCTGAAATAAAAAGTTTACAATATCAATCCCCTATTTGAAGAATTAAATTCGCAAAAGTGGGACTTTTTAGAAACGAGCATAAAGATTTACATGTAGTTAATGTTCAAAATTCATAAAAAGCTATTTACTTAAGTTCATTTATTTTATGAAAATAATTTGCATTTAAAAAATATTTTTTATAAAATATATTTTATTTGAAACATATTTTTAAAAAAATTATTTTTATGAATTGCATGTAATAGTAAATTATAAGTAATAATTGTTTTTTTGAAATAAGCAATGATTAGATGTTTAAGATTTTTCATTTCTGAGTTTTATCTAATTTTGAGTAAATTTAAATTAAAAGTCCTTATGATCATGAAAATGAGAGTTTTAGGGAAATGGGAAGAAGTTTAATCGAAATAGTTAATGGTGATGATATAATTAATTTAAATGGCATAATAGACCGAATAAATTTGTTAAAAAAATGATAAAAATTTGAGATTTTTTTTTATATTATCCTAAATTTAAATATATATATATTTGTTGTAATTGTATGTAATTTATTGATTTTTTTATTTACCATTAGGACTAATTTATTTTATTTTTTATATAAAGGTCAACAACCATATGACATCAGCATTTAGAAAAAAAGCAAAAAAAAAATATTTCGGTTGCTTTTGAGTTATGACAGCACTAAACTATGGGCACTACTGACCAGCTTCCAGTCGGACTTTGTTCAAATAATTGAATTATTTATTTATTTATTTATTTTTGACTTGGTTTTCTCTGGACGAGGCCTCTTATTTATATAACATTGCTCACTCATCACATTACTCATCATTCACAACAGTCATCTCTACAATTCCAGTTCCTTGGCAGAAAGATGGCTACAAGTTTTGACAAATTTGAAGCAGAAATTCACTCAAATTATGACAGGAGAAGTGAATTGAAGTCGTTTGATGATTCAAAAACTGGTGTAAAAGGTCTGATAGATGCTGGAGTGGCAAAGATCCCTAAGATATTCATCCATGATCAGTGCAAGATCAGTGAGAAGCCATCTGCGGGTAACAACAAGCACAGCATACCAGTTATAGACTTGGAAGGTGTCCATACAGATGCAAATCTTCGCAGGCAGATAATTGATCAACTTGGAGAAGCCTGCCAGGAATGGGGTTTCTTTCAATTGATCAATCATGGAATTCCAGGCGATGTTTTGGATGGAATGGTTGATGGGATCCGTCAGTTTCACGAGCAAGACACTGAGGTTAAAAAACAGTTCTTTTCACGAGATACAAAGAAAAAGGTCAGCTTTAATTCCAACTTTGATCTCTACCAAACTAAGGCAGCTAGTTGGAGAGATTCCTTGTATTGTGCGATGGCTCCTAATCCACCAAATCCTGAAGAATTGCCTGAAGTGTGCAGGTATGTTGTACGCAACCTTTTATTTTCTCTACAGCAATTTAGATTTTCTGATGCTCTATGAACACAATTTAGTTTACAATTTACAGAGATATTACTATCGACTACTTGAACAAAGCAAGGAATTTGGGGCTGACATTGTTGGAATTACTGTCGGAAGGTCTTGGACTTGATTCCAACCAGCTGAAAGATTTGGGATGTGCAGAAGGAATTTTTTTCACTGGTCATTATTACCCTGCATGCCCTGAACCAGACTTGACTTTGGGCATTAACAAGCATAGCGATAGTGGGTTCATTACAATTCTCTTGCAAGACCAAATTGGTGGCCTTCAAGTCCTGCATGAAGATCAATGGGTTGATGTTACCCCTGTTCCTGGAGCTCTAGTCGTAAATTTGGGAGATCTATTACAGGCAACTCTTAACATCTAATAATATATTTTTTTTCAATTATGCATACAAAAATAATGAATCTTCTCATTGGCTTTCATGTTTTTTTGAGCAGATGATGAGCAATGATAAGTTCAAAAGCGTGTATCACAGAGTAATAGCAAAAACTGTTGGACCTAGAATCTCAGTGGCTTGTTTCTTCGGAACCCATTTCGAGGAAGGGACAGCGTCATCCGCCAGACTCTATGGACCTATCAAGCAGTTGCTGTCGGAAGATAATCCTCCAATATACAGAGAAACTACTGTAAGAGATTATGTTGCTCAAGCCTACACAAAAGGGCTTGATGGGATCACTGGCACTGGACTCGATTATTTCAAATTGTGAATTTGGGTATCGAGTGCTGTGTGTTTTTTCTCCAATGTAATCTCCCTGCTGCACTATGTTCATGTGTTTACTCTTGTTTTACAATAAACTGCAGCAGTAATAAACAGACATGTATCATGTTCATGTCCAACTCTGTCTTTGAAACACTTAATCAGAAATTAAAAAAAAAAATGTTAGAATTTGAAAATTTAATCTCTTAAGACATAAAATTATCCTTCGAACTTAATAAAAGAATAATAAGATTATAAAAAGGACTTACAGTCAAACACGGCACTCAATATTTAATTTTACAAGTTTATCTCTGCCCTATAATAACAAGTTGAATAAATTTTTTAGTAAAGCTACTTCAAATGCAATAAATAAGTAAGAATTGGTTTGACGGAAAACCAGCCAAACACTACGACACAGCAGGCGACCTATCATTATTTATAGGTATCGTTGAAGCTAGGTTTACTTACTTTGTCCCATATCAAGCTTTTGACCAGGTCCCTATAAATTTTATTTGAATTTATAATATTATTATATTTCGATTTTATTAATTTTTTGAATAAAGAAAAGACACTGATAGAGATAGTTATTCTACAGGTTTTTAAATTATATAAAAGATTAAGATTTTAAAATTCAATTCATAATTGATGTATTATTAAATAAATATTATAAGATTAATGATAATATTTTATTATAATTGAATATTACTTTTTGACATAAACTTTCGTCTGTAGTCTTTTTATGATTCGATATTTTCACATTTTTCTCTTTCTCTCTCGTTTTTCATGAAAGTCTGTCTGCGTCAATTGACTATCGATAAATAAAAAGATATTGTTCTCTCTATTAAGAGTTCCAGAAATATTTCGATCGTTACTTATGATTTTTGTATGGTAAGGATGTTTCTCGCATACAATCCAATCAATTTTCAGAATATACAGACCTCTTTAGCAGATTTATGACGGCAATTCTCAAACAGTTATTATATTGAAAGATTTGATTTCTAGTTACAAGTCATATATTTTATTTTTGATATAAACAAAAACTCTTAGTTTTCGTATAGAATTTTTTCGTAATTTTTTATATTTTAATGGTTACTTCTCGGTCAATAGACAAGGATTTGAAGGAGGCATTTCGTTAATGTGGAAGAGTCATGGATCTGTTTCTGTGGTTGGCTTTTTTTCAAATTTTATTGATTCGGTTGTTTCGGAAAATAATATTTAATGGAGGTTTACTAGTTATTATAAGTTTCCGAAATCACAACGACGATATTAGCCTTTAAATCTTATTCAATCTCTATCTCGTAGAAGTTTTCTTTCGTGACTTTATTCAGGAGATTTGAATGATTTATGCTCGAGAGATGAGAAAGAAGGAGGAGTATTTTTACTAAATTATCTTATACAGGGTTTAGACAGATACTTGAAGAGTATTTTTGTCAAATTACCTTATGCATAAGTTTGATTTTGAATAATTGTAAATTTTTATTAGATTTTAGAAATGATATTTCTGTTAGATGGATTCGTCGTAATGCTACTCTATCTATCTGCTCATATTTTGATTAGAGAATCTATCATGTATAATCGTCTCTCTATTTTGGATGATATTTCTTTATATTTGATAAAATTTTATTAATATAAATAAATAAATTATAATTATATTTTTATATTTGCTTTAAAAAAATATTTTATTATAATTATACTTTTATATATTTATAAATAAATTATTAAAAATGCTTTAAATTTATACTTTTATTAAACTTTGAATAGTGATATTTAATTAATTATTTTAAAATACATATATAAAACTAAATTTGATACTCACAAAATAAATATTAATATATTAAATTGTATGGCACAGTAAATAAAAAAGTTGTATATTTTTATTATATAAAAGGTAATAACATGAAAAAGATAATTCAATTATATAAAATTTTTAAAATTATATATTATATATTATAATTTATGATCCTTTCTAATTGCTTGGGTTTCAGTTTCTCTTTTCTATGATAAGTTGGATTCAGTATGGGAGAGTATAATAAGGTTACCAATTACAAGATAACAATAAGGATGTAATAGTCATAAATGCAACAAGACGTTATTAATCATTTTCCAACAAAAAAAAAAACATAATTAATCATTTATTTTATTAATAATGAAAGGAGCTTATGACAAAGCTTTTGTAATTGATATATATGGTATATTGTTAATTACGCATATATAAACAAAAATATTTTTATAATAATATTAAAAATAATATTCAAATTACTTTTTAATTAATATTAAAAAAAATATATTTAATTTTATTATAATTATCATAGGCTCTCCATTTTATAATTTTTATTTATTTTTCTTTTTTTTGTTGTCTCAAGATTATTATTTATTTATTTTTTTAGTAATTATTATTTTGATGTTTATTTCATCTCTATCTCTCACTCTAATTTAAGTAAAATCACTCAAACTGTTTGCAGGTTAACCATCACCATATACATTCTTTACGACCATATATATTCGCTCTCCTCTCATCCATTACTCAATTTTTACAATTTACAATTTAAAAATTATAATTAACTAAAATTAATGAATAATTATTAATTTATTTATTATGATTTTTTAAAATAATTAACTAAATAATAATAAAAATATATTATTTTAATTAAAATAATCATTTTAGAATATGTCAATATTATAGTCATCGATTAAGGTTATTACCTCAGACCAAAAAAAAAAAAGAAGAGTAAAATATAGTTAAAAGATAAATATAACATGTATTAAAATTATGGTTTAATCGAGTAATTACAATATGTCTTTAATTATTTTTACTTGTTAATTTTAAATTTAAAAATTTTTTATAAATTTTCTTTATTTTTTTTTAAAAATTTTAAAATAGGAATTGGGGGAGTCGAACCTTAGACCTCTCAAGGCTACAAGGATGCACTTTCCACCAGACTAAACCTCGAAGTGTTATAAATTTCCTCTTTCACGTGCACATATATATTATTTTAAATATTAAGAAATTAAAAGGTGATATATTAATTAATGATAATAAGACTAATAAATTGTATTTAATATATATTAATTATTATTATCATTAGTAGAATGAAAAGTCACTTTCTTTTAAAAAATAATATAAATAATTATCTATTAATTAATAGTAATAAAAAATTTGAGGCAAAATAAATAAATAAATATCAAAATATAATAAAAAGCCACTTATTACTTTTTAGAATAACTTATTTTAGAGTTGAGCATTACTATATATATATATATACATATTATAAATCTCTTTTCATCCAACCCGTTCGCTTGCAGAGACCGATTATTCCACCTGATGGATTAATATATATATATATAATATAATAAAACTCAGTCCTCAATTGCTATTATCTGTGAACAATAGTAATTGAGAATAGTGTTTTATTTTATCCTTAAATTGCATCTTTTTCACATGCTTTTACTATCTGTCTTAATTAACCTATAGTTTTTAAATTGCCCTTATGTTTGCCCACACACAATATTTTTTTATCCAGTTTACCCGTCTTTTTTCTGCACCAAAACGGCGCAATCCAGTTTACTGCCTTTTCTCCACACTAAAACAACATCATTTCATGGAGAGACTATTTCAGCGTTGTTTACCTCCTCTTTTCCCGTCAATGCATGGTCCTTTTCTGGCCGTTTCGCCGTCGCTCTATGGGATAGTCATGTTTTTGTATGCGTCTATTCATCAGCATTCTCCTCTGCAATTTCTCACCCTCGCCTTCTAAAATCTATTTCATGCTAACAGTTTCAGCCCGTATCCTATTTCTCTCTTCTCCCTTTCCAACTATTTTAGGGTCTTTTCATACATCTACCCACGGACACTCTCCTCTGCAATATCTCACCGTTGCGCCCTCCCGTTTCATGCTCACTGCCACAACTTCAGCCCGTTTGATACTCTCCTGAATATATGAATTCCACTTTTCTTCTGAAAAGAGATTCGAGTAACTTTTTGATTGATTCTCAAACGAGTATAGATTTGAACACTTGATAAAAAATTAATCAAAAAATTATAATTTTTAGATAATAAATGTATATGAATATTTATGTTAATATTAAAAGTTTGTGAATGCATAACCATGATATAATCATATTATTTCCTTGAATTTGATATTTCATATCATTTCACTGTAATATTCTCTTTTGCTTATAAATTGAGTGAATGAGTTCTAAGCGTACAATTCACCCTCTTGAAAATAGAAAGCTTTTTTTTTTTCCTTATCATCAATTTTAATTTGAGTCTACACATACATACTGCAGAACTCTGTTATTAAACACATCAAATCATCAACTTTAATTGGAGTCAATACATTATGCAGAACTCTGTTATTAAGTATATTAAATTTATTTTATATTTAAATTAAGTTTTTAATAATTCATTTAGTTAGGTGTAGTATCTTTTTCTTTGGAAATTAATTAGTATTTTATAATATGTAATTTTATTTAAAAAATATTCTTTATGAATGAATAATCATTTTATGGAGTTCTAATAATTAAAAAGAAAGTTTAAATTAAAAATTATATCCCCTACGTGGCTACGTTAGCTCCATCTCAATCTCATAGTACAACACTATTTGTGCAAAATTCTCTTTCTTCTCATCTTCCTCTTCCCCTTCCTCTTCTTCTCAGGTAACTTCACGCGCGCCCCTTCCAATCTCAGCCCGTAGTTTTTGAGAACTTCTCTATACTGATTACTATGTTTATCTGTTACTGTTACGGTTACTGTTACTGTTACTGTTACTGTTCTTGTTTTTTTCTCCTGGGTATTTTGGATTTGTGGTCTTTGGCCTTTGGCATCTGATCCTCTGCTTCTTTCTTTAATTCTAAATGAGTATTGTGTTTGTTTTGCTTTTTCTCTTCTGGGTTATTTTGTTAGACTTGATTCAGTTTGATTGATTTTATGTTGAAGAAGATCTGTAACCCCAAACAGGGTTTCTTTTGTTGTGGAAATTTGAAATACTGTTAAGAATTTGGAACTGTTTTGATCTTTAATTGATCACAACACGGTTTACATAATTTATCTTACGCTATCTGTTAAAAGCTCTGATCTTTTTGTAGTTCCTCTTGCACACTTGCGTATAGTTTCCTCTTCTAATTTTTCCTTCGGAGCTAAGATGTTTTGTGTATATAATTGTACTTGATATTCAGGTTCAATGCTATTGAATGTCTTGTCTTACATTTGACAGTTAATGTTTATCAGATTCAGTTGCAGATATGGATTGTCCAGGTTCCAAGCTTGTTTATTGATTATTTTATAATTGGAGTGGCAGGGTGCCAGGGTTTCTATTTGTCTTTAGTATTTTTCATTTCACAAATCTTATCTAGGTCCATAAAATAAAAGTAAATGAGATTTATTTATTTATATTTCAAATTCAATAATTGTCCATGAACAAAAAAGAAAAAGAAATCTGAGATGTAGTGCAATTTTAATTTTTTTTTCTCCCATAAATTTGAATGATCTTTTACCAGCTCGAGCATATTTTGGAATTTGGAGCTGTCACGTGTCAAGCATGATACGCGGCTCACGGTGAGGATGGAAAATGTATTAAGTTTATATAACTTGTTCTAAAATTATTAAAATAATTATATAAAAAAACCTGAAGATACATAAAACTTACTATTACAACAGCAGTTGGTAGCTGGGGGCAAGAGATCATGGATACCCCTTCAGGCAATTTTCAAAAGCTGGAATGTGACTACGACAGGCAAGCTCAACTAAAGGCCTTCGACGAAACAAGGGCCGGCGTTAAGGGCCTTATAGATGCTGGAATTACAAAGATTCCCCGGATTTTTATCCATGATCAATCTAAGATCAACGACAACCCTTGTGCAGGTCCCCATAAATACAGCATACCTATCATTGATTTCGAAGGCATCGGTAGAGATCCAAGCCTTCGCAGAAATGTAATTGACGAGGTTAGAGATGCCAGCGAGAAATGGGGTTTTTTCCAGGTAATAAATCATGGAATTCCAGTATCCCTTTTGGATGATATGATTGATGGGATGCGAAGATTTCATGAGCAAGACAATGAGGTGAAGAAACACTTCTTCACACGGGATGAGACAAGGAATGTGATTTATAATACCAACTTTGATTTCTACCAAGCCGAGGCAGCTACTTGGAGGGATTCACTGTACTGTCTTATGGTTCCTCATGCTCCCAATCCTGAAGAGTTGCCTCCGGTTTGCAGGTATGTGGTTGATCAAGTTACTTGTATTTCTCATGCATGTACCATAATCTGATATTCTGCTTTTGCATGCAGAGATGTAATGGTTAAGTACTCAAACAAAGCGATGCAATTAGGATTAACCATATTGGAATTGCTATCTGAAGCTGTTGGACTTAATCCCAACCACTTGAAAAATATGGGGTGCGCAGAGGGACTTTATTTTACTGGCAATTACTACCCAGCATGCCCTGAACCATCCTTGACATTGGGCGTCCGCAAGCACACAGATCTTGCCTTCCTTTCAATTCTCTTACAAGATCAATTGGGCGGCCTTCAAGTCCTCCATAAAGATGAATGGGTTGATGTTACTCCAATTTCAGGTGCTCTAGTAATTAACTTGGGAGACATGTCACAGGCAAGCCTTCTTTTACATTGAATTTAGGTGCTGCATGCTAATAAAAAAATGAATATTATCTAATTAAATAGTGTTCATGTGTTGCTTTTGCAGCTAATCACCAATGGCATGTTCAAAAGCGTGTATCATAGAGTACTGGCAAAAAAAGCCGGCCCAAGAATCTCAGTAGGTTGTTTTTTCAGAACGCACATTGAGAAAGGAGCTTCGTCCACGGTGTTTGGACCCATTAAGGAGTTGCTGTCAGAAGAAAATCCCCCAATATATCGAGAAACCACTATAAAAGATTTTCTCACAAAAATCTATTCAAAAGGGTTTGATTGGAACTCTAGACTGGACCATTTAAAGCTTTGAACTGTTGGCTGGAGACATTTAAGTAAGTCGGTACTCATCATGGTTCATGGTTAATGCTTTTCTCCCTATGCTAACACTTCCATACTCAGCAGCCTGGACAGTGGATGCGTCTTGTCTCTCCCCATTATTTCTCTCTTTATTTTTTTTTCTCCCAACAGATGCTATTGACATCTGAAATTTAGATCTATATATGATACATTGCACTTATCCATCATGTGTAAACATAGACGCATTATCTTTTGATTGCACTAGTTGATAACATATAAAAGATAGGACATGTTAAATCGTAACACCTATATATAGAATACGGAAAGACTTGTACCGCTAACAAAGCAATTAAATATAGGAACAATCGACCTCAATAAACAAAAAGAACTTGCTTTTGTATAGGTTGGATGAGTCGGGCACAACATAATGGAACTAGAGTAAGGTGTCGACCTCCAATGTGATAGTCGACCCCTGTAATCCTCTCTCTGAAGTATTAAATGCATGTGCAGAAAAAGGCTGCCTGCCAAAAGATATGGGCAAAACAGTTCTGTATTGATTAGTCAACTACTGGTGCCACAACTCGCCACCATCCAATTTGATGAGACATAAGGCAAGAAATTGGTGGTACAAATATCCCTGAACCAACCTCTCTGGAGAGACTCTCTCGAGAGATTTTCTCTCTTTAAGATTAGCTCTCTCAAAGTTAATCTCTCTCTCATATACTCACAAAAGAACCCTCAAAATACAGACCCTCTAGAAATTCCTTTAGAGTGCTTTATTATTTATTTTCTCATTATATGAATGAATTTCAAATAATTCTTGATCTAACTTGAGCGTCAGAGGATCTCCACTGGTGGTATTCCCGATGGACCCCTTACCATCTTCTATTTTACAGGTCTCCTTCCTCAATATCAAATATTGAGGGATCTAATGAGATCAATCATGGATTAATGATAAACTATTGAATCAAGCTGTTGTCCAGGTGTCTGCTGGATCTCAGTTCATCAAGTGGCGCCGTCTATGGAAAATGAAAGAGACTATCCTATAGCCGGAGTTTACAAACAAAATCTATTGAGATGCACATGGCAAATCAAGAAAAGCTAATAGCCAAAACAAGAAATACTAAAAGGAAGAGAGATGGTGAAAGACTCAAGAATCACCAATTACATCTAAAAGACACACGGTGAAAATCAGATAGAGGAAGATGCTGATATGAGAAGAAAGAGCAACACAAAGGCGATCCATCAATCATGGAAGAGAGGTGATGTGCACGAGTTATCCAAGCTGTTCAGTTACTTTCCTTAGCTCAAAGTATTTTTGCTATCATGAACTAGTCACCAAATTTACAATTTTAGATAAAAACCTTGTGTATATGAACCCAAATATGATAGTATACTAAAGTAGTTTAAAAGGCTCTCATTTGTGATTATTATTAGCATGAGTTCACTAAGAAAATGATTATTTATTCAAAGCATGCTGCTGTGTGATTTGAAAGCTGTGAAGTGATTTATGCATGAGAAACATCATTTACTGAATTCTTTTGAATTATACAAGATGATATAGTTGGACAAAATTAATATTTGCATTTAGATGAAATATTAAGCCAAGTAACTTGCTGTTTAATTAACAACGAGCATTCTTGTTACATATATTTTGCACAAGCCTTTATTTTACAGAAAAATTCAAAAGCAAGAGAAAGGGTAGAAATTAGGACTAAGAGCCCAGAAATCACCAAGAAAAAAAACACTCGGGAGAATAGGGCTAAGAGCTTGGAAATCACCCAAGGGAAAAATGGGCTAAAAGTTTAGAAGATGCAAAAGGGCAAAAAGCTCGAAAGAAATGGAAGAGCAAAAATGTTTGAAAGCAATGGAAGAGAAAAAATGCTCGAAAGAGAGTCTAGGGCTAAAAGAGCCTGGAAAATGTACAAAAGTAAAAGTGCGCAGAAAGAGAGTCAGGGTTAAAGAGCCCATAAGTCAACTAGCAAACCAAAGAGCTAATTAGGGCTAAAAAGCCCGAAAGAGTACGGAGAGCGAAAAGTGCTCAGACAGATAACCAGGGTTAAGAACCCAAAAGCCAACTTGAAGCTAAGTATCTTGTACACCACAATATTTATTGACAAATATGATTATTAAATTAACAGTGAGCATTCTCGTTACATATAATTTGTGCAAGCCTTTATTTTGCATAAAAAATTTAGAAGAAATATAAAAGCTAATAAGCTCGAAATCGCCAGTAAGGTACAAGTCTAAATCTTTGAAATTGCCAGTGAGGGCATGAGCCTAAATCTCTAAAATCGCCAGTAGAGCCATGACTCGAAAATAGCCAGTAAGGTCACAACCTTGAATTTCGAAAATCGCCAGTAGTGCCACGAGCTTGAATCTTTGAAATCGCTAGTAAGGCCATGAACCTGAATCTCAAAAATCGCTAGTAAGACAACGAGTCTGAATTTTCAAAATCGCCAGTAAAACCACGAGTCTAAATCTCGAAAACGCCAAGAAAGGCCAAAGTGCCCAAACCATGGAGCTAAGTATCTACTACGATACAATGTTCATTAGTAAATATTATTCAATTGACAGTATGCATTCTCGCTACACATACTTTGTGCAAACTTTTACTTTGCAGATAAATTCTATAAATAAAGGTAAGGCCATGAGCCTAAATCCTCAGAAAAAGAATCAGGGCTAAAGAAGTTCAAAAGTAGACCAGTGAGCCAAAGAGTTTGGACGATGAGGAGCAAAATTCTTGAAAGTAGACTAAGGGTAAAAAATATTCAGAAAATGCACGAGAGCAAAATGTTTAAAAACAGACTAAGGGTAGAAAGGCCTGGAAGATGTGTGAGAGCAAAATGTTTAAAAATGGACTAAAAGCAAAAATGTCCGAAAAATGTATGAGAGCAAAATACTCGTAAGCAGACTAAAAACAAAAAAATTCAGAAGATGTGAGAGATCAAAATGTTCGGAAAGAAAAAAAAAGAGCTCGGAAGAAAACACCAAAATGTTACTGCTAAAAAAATGTAAAGTATTGTTTATAAATTTGTGTCAATAATTTATTATTAGTTACAAAATTATAGCGATAAGTATTTTGTAATAAAATTATAGTTACTGTTAAATTTATAAATTTTATTATAATATATATTTATGTTTAATTAATTAAATTACTGGAGAATGATATATTATGGTTTCAAAATAAACTAGTCATATTAGTGAAAGTTCTGTGTTACATAAAATTTTTCCATTTTTGTATATTCTCTACACTAGTAATCTCTTTAATCTACCGCTTGGATAGACATGATAAATAAAATAATAAAATAACATATGGGCGTTGATATAAAAGACTAAGAGTGAATCTAATATTTTGTAAAGTATTCTTCAGAATAATCACAATAAGGATAAACTTAGTCAACTTGATGTGGATTAACTATTCCTTGGATATTTATACTTCCAATTAATTTTTCATAATGAATATTGGTTGTTTGGTTGATAATGAATAATTACAAAAGTTTTATTTGAATTTTGAATGGGATTAGGCTTTCATTTTGGAAACTTGACCTTAGAAATAGATGCAAGTGAAGAACGCTGAAAATCATTGCAGTAGTCTTGTTTAAATTAATTTCAAATGCAATTCATATTATCTAATATTAATATATATCAATTTTTTGATAAGGATTTTGTTTCAGGCAAAATTGAAGGATGAAAAATGATCCATGTAGCTGATCCAACTAGTTTGAGACTAAGGCTTTGGTGTTTTTTTTTTTTTGTTTAAATAGAGATTTTATTTTATTGATATTCGGAAAAACTTAATACGAATACGTCCATTCTAAACCTCGATGAGTGTACCCTGCTGTTATGCATGAGAGCGTTAGTGGAATTGGCAGGCACACACGCGGCATAGCTGACAAGGAGAAGTGGCGCATTTGGAGACGTCTCTGTTATTTCTAGTTTAAACTAAAGAAGGGATTGCTTTTCTGTAATAACGTTGGAAATAAAATTTATCTGACACAATTAAAGTTTAGTTGTTTGATCATTACACTCTTGTAGCAAGAGTGGATTAGCAAACTCTTTTAGTTTGTTTTTCTGTTAGGCACGGGGATCGAGTTTTTTCACCCGTTTATCCTTAACTTCTGTACATAAAGATTCAGAGATTTCAATATCAAAGCCTTGAGAAGTGATATTCTTCAGATTTTTCTTGGGAATGAACATATGGAAGGCCAAATACGAACAGGAAGCAAACATGATTCTGACTGGGAAAGTGAACTGAAGAATTTTGACGACACAAAAGCTGGCGTGAAGGGGCTTGTAGATTCTGGGGTGACCAAAATCCCTCGCATATTCATTCATCAGGAGCGGCCAGCCCTGCTTGATGATACGTCAGGTTCCGATGAACCCAACTTCAGCATTCCTGTCATAGACATGCAAGGTTTCGATATGGACCCAAGACTCCAGGCTAACATCATTGCACAGCTTAAAATTGCCTGTGAGAATTGGGGTTTCTTTCAGGTGATTAATCATGGTATCCCAATGAGCATTTTGGAGGAGATGATTAATGGGATACATAGATTTCATTATCAAGAAGCTGAAGCGAAAAAAGAGTTTTATTCTCGTGATTACACGAGAAAAGTGCTGTACAATTCCAATTTTGATTTGTATCAGGTATCAGCAGCTAGTTGGAGGGATACTTTGACCTGTGTTATGGCACCAAATCCTCCAAATTCTGAAGTTTTGCCTTCAATATGCAGGCAAGCTAAATCACCACCACTCTAGTATTTTCTTCTCAAATTTTCCCTTCTTTGTCTTAGAAATATTAATGGTGCTAAGTTAATGAATGGTTTATCTGCAGGGACATAATAATTGATTACACCAGCAGAATTATGAAAATAGGAGTGATTCTTTTCCAATTGTTAGCAGAATCTCTGGGGCTGAAGCCCAATCACCTGATAGACATGGGTTGTGCAGAAGGACTCTATGTCCTTGGTCATTGCTACCCAGCATGTCCTGAGCCAGAACTGACCATGGGCTGCACAAGACATAGTGACAGTAGCTTCCTGACTTTACTTTTACAAGACCAAATTGGTGGCCTCCAATTCCTCCACAAAAATAGATGGATTGATGTTACCTCAGTGCCTGGAGCTTTAGTGGTAAATGTGGGAGATTTGTTACAGGCAAGTCCATTTGGCTCAAGCTTGTTTATATTTCATGGAACCAACCATTAACTTTATTAGATTTCTCCATGTCTTTTTGCAGCTAATCTCCAATGGTAAATTTATTAGCGCCAACCATAGGGTATTAGCCATGAATGTTGGTCCAAGAACTTCAGTGGCATGTTTCTTCAGGCAACATCTTTGGCCGGAGACGTCGAGGGTGTACGGCCCTATAAGGGAGTTGCTATCAGAGGAGAACCCTCCGGTGTACCGGGAAACCTCCGTGAAGGACTTGATACAACTCAAACACTTGAGGGGAAATGATGGGGTTTCCAGACTGGAACATTTAAAGCTGTGAAATTGGCAATGTCCTCTATGCCCAAAGTTAAACAAGTAATGCCTGTTGAACATGAATTTTTTTTCTGGTATTGTCGTTGTGCGTATGTGTTCTGCTCCAAATAACTAGAGTATTGTATTAATAATTTAATATTATTTTTAATTTAATCATATAAATTACAAGTGATATTAACAATCCGTAATTTAAACTTAAATTAATAAAATTAAGAAAAAAAATAAAGTGTACCTGGAAATTAAAATTAAATATATTAATATAAAATGGTAATAAACTTTGAATAATATTTTAAATATGAGATGGCAGAAAAACAACTTTTGAATACTAATATTTGCAATTTTTAAAATAGTATTATAAACCAACATTGCAGAAATAAATCTCAATAATTGATTTTAGATTAAAGATAATCGAAATTGTATAAATTTTTAATGGGAAAATATTTTATTAATTAAAAATAAAGTTTAAATAATGACAGCATATGGATTGGCTACTCTTCCGCTGTTTCTTTTCTTTTCTTCCTCAAAACTGGTCCACGCAAGTGTCCTGACAAACCGCTAGCCTTGGGCGAAAATAATAATAAAAAGAGTTGGTAATAAAAATGGTGCTCACCGGAGATTCCTTCACCGGAATTTCCACTACCTACGACCGCTACCAAGAACTCAAATCATTCGACGAGTCAAAATCCGGTGTCAAAGGTCTTGTCGATGCCGGCATTACTAGTGTCCCACGAATTTTCATCCGCCCACCTGAGGAACTGGCCGCCGGCTACTACATGTCAAACGAGCACGTCAACGCCCACTTTGTTGTTCCAGTTGTCGACCTGGCAAACATGGAGAGCAGGCGCTCGGAAGCGGTTGATGGAATCCTGAGGGCCGCGGAGGAGGTGGGGTTTTTCCAGGTAGTGAACCATGGGGTGCGCAATCGGGTGCTCGAAGGGATGTTGGCGGCGGCACGTGGGTTCCACGAGTTGCCAAGGGAGGTAAAGGAGAAGTACTATACCAGAGAATTGATGAAGAAGGTGAAGTATGGGAGTAATTTTGATCTGTACGAATCAAAGTACGCTAATTGGAGGGATACTTTGTTTTGTGTGATGGGACCTGAGTCACTCGACCCACAAGAGTTGCCTCTTGTTTGCAGGTAATTTAATTCATATTGGGTTGCTCATTTATTTGCTTGTAGTTGCACATTTTCAGTTGATGATAGGACTCTGTTTAGCAAAATTCCAACTCAAAGGAATCACAAATTTAGAGGATAAGCAGCAAATTGTTCAATTTTGTGCTTTAAGTTAAAGGTGAAAGTATGTTTAAGCTGGTTCATATCCATTTTGTCTGAACTTTATGGGTTTCTGTTGAAAGAAGAGTTCAGTTCTTTCACTGTGAAAAGCTGGAACTTTCACTAAAACTGGATATCATCTGAATCTAGTAATTTGCATCTCTTATTGAGTTTGCAGAGACCCTATAATGGAGTACTCAAAACAAGTCCACAAATTAGGCACAGTTTTGTTTGAATTACTATCCGAGGCACTTGGGCTCGACCCTGACTATCTGAAAGAGATGGATTGTGCAAAAGGGCATGCTCTACTGAGTCACTACTATCCAGCATGCCCTGAACCACAGTTGACAATGGGCACCACCAAACATTCTGACCCTGATTTCCTTACTATACTACTCCAAGACCATATTGGTGGACTCCAAATTTTTCATCAGAATTGTTGGATTGATGTTCCTCCTGTGGATGGAGCTCTTGTGGTAAACATTGGAGATCTTTCACAGGCAAGCCCTTCCAGAATTGGATTCCTTTGAATGAGGGCCAAACTTTCATAATTTTGCTATGTACATTTGTTCTTGTTTATCCCATCATTGTTAAACAAAGTAACAAGTTGAACTTAGTTATGTTAATGAACTTCTTTAATACGATTCTTGTGTGATTTCAGCTGATATCAAATGACAAGTTCAAGAGTGTGGAGCACAGGGTATTGGCAAATCGTACTGGTCCCAGAGTTTCCATAGCCTGCTTTTTCACTCCACATCTTTACCCATCAACAAGGACGTATGGCCCAATCAAGGAGTTACTGTCTGAAGAAAATCCTCCAATATATGGTGAAACCACTGTGAAAGATTTTATTGCCTACTATGATTCAAAAGGACTTGATGGGAATTCTGCTCTTACACATTTCAAGCTACAAAAGTAGCTGCACCATACAAGGTTACGTTGCCCTCATCTCTAGTCCTTACGAAATGTTAATTTATGTTGCTACTGATAGGAATGCATGAGTTCAGAAGATGAACTTGTTTTCAGATATTAAATGTCATTTGTAGCATTGATGTTTTTGGAAAAAGTTTTCAATAAGATGGAATGCTCCAATTCATAGATTAATTAATTGGTATGTCTGAGTTCGTAGGCCAAATGGGCCAATGCTTTATTTTCACTTCCTGGGGAGTTAATTTGTCATAGTCTTACATAGGAATTGTCATTCCATCGACGAACAAATCACAAAATTACAATCAATTTACAATCAACATTCAGCCAATGATAGAATGATAATCTACTATTTACAAAGAGAAAGAACTTGTATATGGGTCATAGGGTCAATGTCAATTGTTGAGACACGAGAATTCATCTCATCTTGGTCTGACCATCTGGCGCAAAGACCATCATCTGTGTAGTCAAGGCTAGTCAACAGTGAATTTAGGAGCATATGGGTGAAGCGCGACATAAGGGAAATCGAAGACGATATCATTTGTTAGGTGAGCAGATGGTTCTTGCGATCAAAAGATAGAACCATGGTTTGGATCTTTCCATCGACATGAGATTAAAGGTGGCGGCCAGGAAAAGGAATTAACGATAGCAACGTGAGATGTCAGAGAGCACAAAGAGAAGTTAGGAGTAAGGAAAACATGACAAACAAAGATTTGGGAAATTCTTACACGGTTGTGTGGTATATACATGTCCAATATAATTAATTTTAATACGTAATTTAAAGTTAAAAGAGTTTTCATAAAAAAAAATTTAACATTTTATTGATTGGGTGTATAAATTAATTTATATGTCTTGAGTAAATTTTTTAAGTAGTTTTAAGAAATTTTTTTCTTTTTAACATATAATTAAATTGAAAAAGGAAACAAAATACTAGTCTGATTCGAATAATTTATATTGAAAATTAAATTAATTTTTTTAGTTAAAATTATATTCTGCTCAATTTCAGTATAAAAGTTAAGTTACTTAAAATATTATAAAATTAAGGAATAGAGTTTTTTTTTTTTTTTCGGGTGAAAATGTTAGTGTGAGGTTATGGTAATGAAAAGGAAATGGCGAAAGTGGGTGCGTAAAGAGAAAGGAAGCTGGATGAACCACCCCCAATTTGCTGGCGACAAATGCGGGAGCGGTTGGTTCCATGATGAGATATCATCAACCATCACAAATCAGAAAAACATGATGTTTTCTTCTTCTTTTTTTAAGCATTTTCAACTCTAATTAATTTCTATTCTCAAACAAAAAAATAATAATAATCCAAAGTTAAGTAATTTTGCAGCTATGGATATTGTTAAAATTCAAAATATTATATGCGAGAAAAAAAACATAACAAGATTAAATGAGATTTTTTAATTAATTGGAATTTAATTTTGTTGCAAAATTATTCATATAGCGACAAAGTCATGTTTGTTTACATATCTTATAACTAACCTTATTTTGATCTTATAAGCTAAAAAATAAGCTAATATTACGAGTTTACCATTTTAGTATCTATAAGTACTGATCTTATAAATTAATATATGTTTTAAATATTTACTATATTCTATTTGTTTAATTTTAAAATTTTAAATTTATTTTATAAATTATGCTAATTTTCATAAATTATTGCAAGCACTCTTAATTTAATTTATGAAAGTTAAATCCTTAAAATAGCTCCAGAAGTAAAGGGGAAAAAATGAAGATGACTGAAATTACTAAATTAAGGAATATAAATTATGAAGAACATAAGTTTGAAACAGACCGAAAATGGAGTAGAAAACAGAATCTACAAAACAAGACAGAACTCTTTACTCATCCAGGTAATGTACGTAGATCAGCTCATGCAAGTTGACTCTTGATACCTAAAAAGATTTCTACTTCTATTTTTTAATTTTATATTCTGCTTTCGAAGTCTCTCAACATTTTGCTTTGTTTCACCTGTCCCCATTATACATATATAATCATCTCTGCCTTCAACCTTTTCCATGTCCTCTCTCTCTCTCTCTCTCTCTCTCTCTCTCTCTCTCTCTCTCTATATATATATATATATATATATATATATATATCTTTCATCTTTTTAGTTGCTTACAGTTTTCTAGTTCCAGAAATATTTGTTTTTTCTTCCACCGTTATCGATTTTCTGGGCATCTCTTTTTCTACTCCTTAATGTTTTTCTTGCATAAATCTCAGTAAAGATTGTTCTTTGGAGTTGAAAAGGTCTTTGATTTTCTGGTTCTGGTGATTTTGGGAGATGGGAAATTTCATGTATCAATTAGGTAGCTGAATTTTTTGCTGGGTTTGGTGGAGGCCGCACAAGGGGGAAAAATGAAGGATTTTGCTGGGACTCCAGGGACATTGACTGCTCTTGCTTTGAGGATTTCACAGTGTATTTTTGCAGCCGGCTCAATCACTGCCATGGCCACCACGACCAACTTCTTCAATTTCACTGCTTTCTGGTATCATTTATCTTGGCCATCTTTTTATAGCTCTATCAATATTTCCTCTGCAATGTTTTCAGCTGCTTCGTAATTCAGTTGTGCTGCATTAACTACGGATCATTAGGATCGAAGTTTGAACTCTTAAACTTAAAAGCTAATACTATATTAAAAAAGAAATTGATTCTAGCAATCTGCAGCACAATCTAGGCTTCGAGGTTTCAGTAACCATTCTGGTATGATTTAAGATGCATAATTATTGCCATGATTATGTTTTATACCGTAAGATAAAGTAGAATTAACTTCATCTCGAAGCACTTTTGATATTTGTTATGAAAAAATTATGAATCAACTGTTAACTTGAAATTTTGGCAGGGACTCTGACTTAAATCTTTTATGGCAGCAACCAAATGATTTACTGTTTATCTTGTCTACCCCTGTTTGCAATGAAGAATTTCCCAAGACAATTCAATTAATTTCTTTTTTAACAATTCTCTCGTTTGGAATGGAAGAATTATTCTTCTTTTAACTTAAAAAAAATTTCAATTTGAAAGAAGATAAAATCTTGTACAATTTTGTAAGAATTCATTTAAATTCTTTTCTTGTAAAATGAATAATGTTAAATAAAGAATTAGGGTTGTACAGTTACAACATGAATGAATTGGTTAGCACTTATCACTCTGTGTTTCTAATAGCCTTGCAAATTGGAGATTTTAGATTCCAATGGTTTGTGTGTGTGTTTAGACGCTTGGTAGATCTTGTTGAAGTTGATGTTCTGCTTCCAAATTCTTTGACATTCTACTTGGGACTGTTTCCATTTTGTATATGGATATGCCATTGTTTAACAAAGCTCATATTGATTTTATGGGTGTGCAGGTGCCATCTGGTGTATATTTGACCTTGTTGGTTCAAATTCTTTTTGGGTAGAACAAACTAGTGTCAACATTCGTCCATGTTGTTTCATAATCTGCTTAGTGAAATAAGGAAAATTTTATCATGAAATTTCTACAGTCTAGAGTGGGACAAAGTTCATCATGAGTCGGGTATTTTGAGTTTCAGTAGTACTTTCTGTTAACTTTTAGCATACTGAAGCCTTGAAATAAACATGCCTGCACTGTACCAGCATTCTTATGTCTTGAACCTAATTGTAATGATTCACTAAGTTCAGAAGAAAGCAAAGAGGATGCCAAAAACTCTAGGCCAAAGTAGCAAATAATGTGGAATACAGCTGCTGCTTTTGATCATTTAAATGCATGTCCAGTTTGCTTTTATGACAATTAGTTGTGTTTTCAACACATTGAATGATTAGCCAACACTGTTTCTCCTAATCACATACCATTAGCAGCTCTCATCACAAATTTAATTGAGTGCACGCAAACTAAATGGTTTAACACAAGAATTTTTATACTTAACAATATCAGCTCCATACAGTTGAAGTTCTGTTGGATATGCACTTAGTGTCTGCATGTTTCCTTGTTGATTCTTATTTGATGCTTTCTGACTTCTCATGGGATTTTAAAAGGACCTTCTTTTCCTCTTCAGTTATGCTGTTATGTCCTTATAATCCTTTGAAACTTTGGCGTGGTCTTTGTTTCTGTGCCATCCTATCTTTAATGCATTGAATTTTACTTTGTGCTGGTGATCTTCATCTTATTTTGTTAACTGTTTGTGGTGCTCTTAGGCATAACTTACCAATTGCTGAATCATATTGACAGTGAGAAAAATTGGCTTTAAAACTGTATCTTTAAAATCACTGCACCAATGAGCATCTATTGCAAGAAAAGTTTTAAAAGTATATAACATTATCAGATTAACTGAATCAGTACTCTGGCTCCACTGAACTTATTACCAGTTATACCCGTCCTTTTTTTTTTCTCCGCAAGACCTGTAATAACTCGTAGAATACAAATCCAAAGCCCTAATGTAGGATTTCTTTTTTTTTTGACAGCTACCTCATAGCTTCAATGGGTTTGCAAGTTATATGGAGCTTTGGACTTGCATTAATAGATGCATATGCCTTGATGAAGAAGAAGGTCCTCCACAATTCTATCTTGGTCAGCCTTTTCGTAGTGGGAGATTGGGTCAGCCTCCATAAAACCTTTCACTGTTCTTAATTCCTTTTTGAGCCACTAAATCAGAAACAATTCTATGTTAATGTGATTATCATTTTAACAGCAATATGTTTTACAACATTTTCAACAGGTAACAGCACTGCTGTCTCTTGCAGCAGCTTCTGCGTCGGCAGGCATCACAGTGCTACTGTTTCATGACATCGGACCTTGTACTTATTTGAGCGAATGTGAGAAGTACCAAATGTCAGTTGCATTAGCCTTTTTGAGCTGGATAAGCATTGCAATATCATCTCTAATTATGCTATGGCTACTGGCTGCAGGTTAGAAAATTCCTTCAATGTACTAATGGCTGCCATAGAAATTTTCGTCATTCTACAATGTCAATACAAAACAAAAAGAACAAGAATAGCATAACCATATTCCACATTTTCATTCATTAGGATTATTTCTTTTTTTTTTTTTTCAATTTTCTGTAAAGAGAAAGCCATTTGTATCCAATTGATGACACTCTCACAACATTTCTGGAATTGTCATATGCTTCAATGAAAAGGGTTGTAAGTTGTAACCACAAATTTTCAGTTCAATGGCTCTATCATTACCGACCCTGCCATGAAAAATAACATTTAAAAAGCTCAACTGTCGTGTACCCCACCTACTCCCTTTAATTAATTATCTATGAGTCACCTTGATCTTTATCTAGTTGGAATCTTGTGCAGCCAAGAAACGTTTTGCTATATTTTAAAAAAAACGGATAGAGAAATGGGATGCCATGAAATGCCACCTTTTATTTTCCACTCACTTTCTTCCTTCCCAAACAAGGGGTTAGCGTCAAACTAATGAGAAGTATAATTCTGTTGTGTATAATTGACAAAGCTCGCAATAGGTAGCTACAAGCACAAACTGGAAGGGCATCATATTCTATCGCAGGCAATTACACAACTTGATAAATTAGGCATATTTCGTGTACAAGTAGGAGTTCTCACTTGCAATGGGCAAAAAAGTTCAGAAAAAGTAATGGGCCGATGTAATTGAGACTTGCCAACCATACCACGCGGAGAAAGGTGAAGCTGTGAATCAATCACATCAGAAGAAAGGAGAGTGTTTCTTGATATGAGGTAGGGCTAAGTTTATGATTTCCTTCTAGTTTGGGCCTTTCTTTCAAAGAAAAGGCCCAGCCTAAGCTTAATCCACAGCCAACCATATTTATATAAATAAACATGTTGTACTCTTCATTAGTCTATATCCACCTCTCTATCTTAGGTTTCACAATTTAATTGATTAATTAATTATTACCAACTTCATTTATTTTCTACTCCTTCAATGGCTTCTGCCATTAATTACACTTTCTATTTACATGAATGACACTTTCAATATACCTTTTCAATTCTTTCTATTTTCACAACAAGTCTTTTTAATTCCTCTTCATCTAATCGTTGTACCATTTTTCTATTTAGCATCGTTTCTCTATTCAGTTACTATCGACTTCAATTCAATATGTCCAAAAATATAGCTATACCCATATGCATTTTATATATAAACAGAGTAAGTTTTTATTTGATTTTTCCCTAGGAAAGGTCCAGAGATGGTATTTGTACTTGATCACTTATAAACCCAAGGTAGCTGGCTTGTTTAGAAATAAACTTCACCTGAAAATTGATTTTTTTTTTTAACACCTTATGATCAGTTTTATATGCAAGTATGTCCTACACCCAACCTATGCACTTAGAAATTTTCTATTTAAATATTAGTCACAAGAATCAAATTGATAATAATAATAAATTAGAAAGATAAACCAATTAATGGCTAAATTAAAAATAATAATAATAAGGAAAGCCTTTGGTTTCCGACAAATGATGGTCCATGCAAAGATTACACACCATAAAATTTCTTGTGCTTAATGACAAATGGACACTGCTCTTTCAAAGTTGTGAACCACTTGCTTAATTGCTAATCACATAATAAGGACTAAGAGCACTCTTCCATTTTTTTACAACAGACGCCTTAAAACAAACTATGGTTTTTTTGCATGTTCCCTGCAAAGAATGTAGAAGATATCAAAGATGCTGAATCCAAGAGGGACCTGAGGGATATCATTCTTTACAGGCAACTCTCTTCACCCATCAATGTAAGCATGAAAAGCTTTTCTGAAATGAAGTTATTACAATTATTATAATTCATTTCAGTAGTGCAGAGCTTATGGACCAGAAAGAAAGCGATTTAAGATTTAAAAATCCTTTTAGTTGATGGTATAAAGTGTAAAGAATATATTAAATAGCCAATCCTACCCTGAACCAGAATTGTTATATGTTCTTTAACCTTGTCATAAGAGAATATTTTCTTTTTTTTCCTTTCATATCTGCACAAACATCAAAAAGTCATTGAGTGGGTAGTATATCAAAGGGAATTGATCTACAGAACATGATACTAACATCAACATAATGCCACAAGAATCAAAACCCAACTCATCCATTTTCTTCTATATCAATACACAGCTTGTGCTCCTTTCTCTGATGTGAAGAAGGGAAAGAGGGAACAAGGATCGTTAACGCTAATGGCATTGAAGACATTCTCTACTGGGAGCCTTTACAGGAGGTTCAAGCCACACCTGCTCATGGTTCTTGCTCAGATTGGCTATACTTTTCTCTACTTCATCACTGAAGCTTCCTTCGAACATGGGATGAATCCTCATGTCTACATAACTTATCGACACATTGTCAGTAGTATTGTGATGCTCCCTTTTGCCTATTTTCTTGAAAGGTATAATAATTAATAAATATTAATATGACATTTATGATGTTGTATTCAGTGTTCATCTCTTTCCTTCTGTTTTGTTTCTTCCTGCAGAAAAAAGAGGCCAAAGCTGACGATAGGTCTTTTTGTGGAAATATTCATTCTCTCTCTGCTAGGGTACTTAATGAAAAAACAACACACAAACACATTTTATATTTCACCTGGATAATTAAGAAGTGTGAGTTCATATTGTGTTTCAATGATGACAGGGTGGGTTTGACTCTCAACATGTATTTTGCAAGCTTGAGATACACGTCTCCAACTTTCGTTGCATCAATGGTTAACACCATAGCTTCCTTGACCTTCATAATTGCAGTTGCATTAAGGTTAATTAACATCCATACTTCCAATTTGTTGAAAGTACATATGCATTCAACTACAGTTAATTTTAATGTATTATATGCATGCAGGTTGGAAGGTCTTGATCTTGGAAATCCTCGTGGAATAGCAAAAGTTGTCGGGACCTTGGTTTCGTTGGCCGGAGTAATGACTATGACATTATATAAAGGTCCTATCATGGCAAATCTCTGGCCTCCGCTAATCCATATTCATCGAAAGACTGGTAGTAACCATGAGAGCTGGTTGAAAGGTTCGATACTTACTGTTGCAAGCTGCATATCATGGTCGGCGTGGTATATTATGCAGGTTCAAACTCTAGACTGCACCCATACCTTTCAAATTTATTATCAGCATCTGCTCCACTTATGCAGAAAGAATGAAAACAGTAAAAATTTCAATTAACAGATAATTAAAACGAATTGTGCTGATATATTGTTAATTTTTCCTTGAAAATTCAGGCATTCATCCTGAAAAGGTATCCTGCTCAACTGTCGCTGACTACATGGATGAGCTTTCTTGGGGCTGCACAATCAGCTTTTTTCACGCTGATTGTGGAACGTAGAAAACTTGCTTGGACAATAGGATTCAACATTGATTTCTGGTCCACTGTGTATGGTGTGAGTAGGAACTAATCAGTGTTTTCATGTTGGATTCTTGACGGTGTTAATTCGTAAACTTAACTGGATAAAAATGGCAGGGCGTGGTGGTCTCTGGTATAATAGTTCTGATTCAGTTGTGGTGCACAGAAGTAAAAGGACCAGTTTTTGTCACCATGTTCAATCCCCTTTCAACAATATTAGTGGCAATTTTGGCATACTTTGTTCTTGGTGAAAAACTATATCTGGGAAGGTAATTTAAAATTAGCATCAGTTATTACACTTGGAAGCTCCTTTACTAAAATTTTCAAAATGTCCAGTATACTCGGGGCAGCTGTTGTAATCATTGGCTTATACTTGCTGCTGTGGGGCAAAGAAGAACAAAAAGGTTGCAGCAAATCACAAGATCGACCACTGTCCTGTTGTGATGAGCAAAAGGAGACCATGAAACGTACACTTGGTTCAGTTGAGAGTAAAATAACTGCAAGCGAACCTTGAGGTCCAAATTATTTCTCAGATAAAAGGATCGATATTCAATACCATGTACATCCACATTCGAAATAACAAAAATAATAATACACAGCTAGTTAGCATCAACTTCAGATGTCTGCCACTGGAAAAATTCCACGTTCTCTAATGTGAATTTCTTCAAGATCAACCATCAATGGTAGATGTTAAATGTGAAAATTAGTTGGCAAAGGCAGTTGTATTTACAATTGAACTCGACAAAAAAATTACAAGATCATTCTAGAATAAAGCATCTAATTTACAGTAATAATTAGAAAGAAAGAATTGAAGAAATTATGCAGCAGGGGGCCAGTACTCATGGTCGCGGGATGTATCACGGGCAGCTAAAGGTAATTGCCACATGGGCATCAGACCATAGTTCGGAAAGGCAGCCATCTTGTTCAACCCAGCATGATAGGCCGCTGGATGTGCTGGCATAAATCCAGAAGGCGGAACAGTCATAACCTTCAGTTGTTGCTCCATCCTTTCTTTATCTGCCTTCAGAGCGAGTTTCTCTTCACGAAGCTCATTCTTCTCAGCCTGTTACAAGGCCACAAAACTTAGAAAGCTAGTAACAACAATGAAGAATGATAAATGAGCTGCAGGAGTACAATTTCATCCATGGGAACTCCTGAGCATCGACCATACTGAACAGAACAAATACTAAATCACAGTATAATAGTTATCAGCCCTGCTTTTAGAAAACAGGTGCCACCATACTTCAGTATTCTTTTGAAATGACTACCTTCAGAGTTTTAATTTCTTCTAGAAGATTTTCATTTGTTTCTTTGAGCTCCTGAGCTTCAGTTTTCAATCGAGTTAGAACTCTAATAGCATCAGCAAGTATGGCTGTTTTGTCAGTTCGGGCAGGCCTCCCAGGCTCCAAAACAGAGCTCAAATCCTGAAACCTGCAATCATGATAACAACCATTCTGTCAAAATAATACCCATTAACTTATTTCTAAATAAAAGTGGCAAAATGAAGTTAATGCTCTAATGGCAGCACATCAGTAGCATCTTCAACAAATTTGCAAACACAAAATTACATTTACCTTAACTAAAAATAGCCTACTCTATATTTCTGATATAAATTATATTTTCAATATTAGTTGCATTAATTTGTATACTTTAGCTTTAAATGCCTTGCTCAGTAGCAAACAGAGAATGATATAAAGAATCTGATCCAACAAGAAGCATGCCTGTCATTTAACCTCTCCCTCCGCAACTTCTCACGGCAAGCTTTAGTCGCTGGCTTGGTGCAAGAATCACTGCGTCCCCTGAACATCATTAATAACAGAAATTATCATGAAAGCTAAAAACAGAGTAACGTGAAAATAGCATTACATTACTAGCATAGAAAAACTAGGTCATTTGCTAACTTAAAAAAAACCTTATATGAATGTGCAGCACCACATACTTTGAACTTTAACATCCCCAGGAATATCGGAAGCAATATTACTGGATGAAGACACCAAAATGTCATAAACAGCCTCTAGTAGACTTAGAAGAAAAGATGTGGAAAAACATAGACTAGCACAGCAACAGCTGACTGCAGTTTTGTTCCCTTTTTTTTTTCCAATTAACTAGGAACGAAAATTTTAAGACGTCTCATTTGCCAAAAATTCAGAAGTGCGATTCAGTTATGAGACTATCTCTCAAAAGCTTATTGCAAAAGACAGCACACGAATAATAGACATCAGATACTACAAGGAGCCCTGTTATTCATCATGTCACGTACCCAGACACACTCCACATTCAATTTCCCAAACATGAATTAAGCAGCCCCAAAAACCTATGCCTTCTTTGTTATCAGAGATAGCCCAGTTGTTGGTCGCATCTCCTATAGCTGTGGAAGTCAACAAGCAGCCTAAAGGGATTCCCCTAAAAATTATTCGTCTCACTGAAAACTTGAAATTGGGGATGTGCAAATGAAAATTAATACCTCTTTCGTGAGCATTGTTTTTCTTGAGATTCAGTACCACCAGATGAAAAATCAATATCCAGGCCACCACTGCAAATATCAGTGAATCAGATCAAATAAAACAATTCACAATCACCCAGCTAATACTTCAAGAGCCCAATGGAGAAAAATCTCATATATCTTTGCCTACAAGCAGATAATATATCAGAAATTTCTCAACTTTTTGATACTTCTGCTCCTCCTTCAATAATGTGAAAATAAAACTTCGACAGAATCGGATAAAGGAAAAATTAATGCGAAAAAACCAGATTGATTTATTATTTTATATAAAAAAATCAATGAAAAATGAAATCGCACAAGTCAATCCAAGATTGAGCTATAAAATAAAGCCCTAAACTTGAAATATAAAAATTAAAGGATCGAAAGCATTTAATCAAAGAATAAATAGATAAATACCTTCGATTATTAGACCACAATAAATCAGAAGACGTCGTGGTTTCCTCGAAGAAATTATAATCCAGAAAATCCCAGCAACAATCTCCCTCTAATGAATCCATGTCTTATGGGAGAGTATTAGGGATTTTGGATTTTGAATTTTGTATAAAACAAATAGATCAATTCGGTCTCTTTTTTTCTGAAAACAATGGTGAGAACAAATTAGCTATTTTTTAATCCTGAAATTAAATTTGGGGGCCGACACATGGGAAACGCGTCGGAAAGGAAAGTCCAATAGATTTGAAGCACGTGGAAAGGCTCAATCATGATTGGGTTGCGCGCCGTCGCGGTCCTTTTTACGGTCCAAGAGTTTTAGAGCGCGGGAAAAGCATGGCAAATTGGTAAAAGAATTATGAGTGAAACGGGCTGGACTGTTAGTGAAGAGAGAGAGAGAAGAAAAAGGAAGGGAGCGCGAGAAGTTCGCAGGTCGTCCCGGTAAGGATTTGTTTTGACTAGTGGAGAGGGAGTTTCGACTTTTATATTTTTTTATCTGTTAGGTCATATATAATTTTATCTTCTTTTTTAGTTTGTTTTTTATGGTCAACAACCGTTTGTAAATTTGAATGTTTCATTTTAAAATGTCTTGATTTTTTATTTGGAGAGTTTATCGATATTGACCTCAATATTTTGAGATGTCTGAATTCTATTACATTCTCTTCTTATGTGGTGTTATTCGATTGGTGATTCAAATCCTCTCTAGTGTTCTTAGATGTTAGCTGATGCAAAAAAAAAAACTTTATTTTAATTTAATTTTCATTAGTTTTTTATTCTTTTCTTTCATTTATTTTATTGTATAAATATTTAATTTTTTTTGTAAGTTAAATTTTTCACTAACGATGATCAAGCGGCGGTGACAATTTTAGAGTTAACTTTTCGATGTATGAACTAATTTTTGTACTTATATTTTTTCTAGTCTTAAGTCAGCTTTTGAACTTATAATTTTAGATTGAATTTCCAATAAAATCTTTTGAATTTACTTGTTCACTTTATATTTTTGGACTTCAACATCTTTTAATGTAATTATCTTTACATGATAAAAATAAAAAAAGAAATGACTTGGACTGTTGGATCAACCGTTAATTATGATCCAGTTCGGAGTTGAGCGGGAACCCGGACCGGTAATCGCTTAAGTCCGTGATCCGGTTCAATGCTAAGAAACCGTTGAGCAGTTTGGATACTGTGGCTATGTCAAAGTACAGTCACAAGGGACGAACACAGCAAAATCCCATTTTCATCAAAATTTAATAAAGGGATATTATCTCAGACAGTTGAAAGTTTTGTAGGGAAATGGGAATGCACGCAAATCAAAGTGGTGTCGTAAAATTATAAAAATAATTTAACTATTTAAATCACAGTAAAATAATATTAATTAAATTATTCTTTATCTTATCTAATTATTTTATTATAAAAAGTAATTATCTCTCCGTTAATCTACGAATAAGAAAATAAGATAATTAAGAGAGAAAAAAAAGTAAATAATAAAAAAATTTTAAGGAACCATAAAAATTAATTATGTATTTAGGAGAGATATATGGATAAAATTTTTTAAAAAATGAATTAATACTCCCATCAATTTTTATCAGTCATTTAGGTAAATAATTAATCACCTAAATGGTCTCAAAATAACCTTATATTTATTAAATTACCCTTCATCTAGCCAAATTACTCCAATTTTAATAGTTTTCTATCTGTTAATCAACTAATTAAAAAATGAAATACTTAAAAAAGACAAAGTAAATGATAAGATAGATGTTTTAAAAGAAATTATAATAATAATTATTGTGTTTAATATAAATAATTATAAAATTCAAATAATTAATTAATAGCAACATCAATACCCTATTTTTGAAAAATGACATGATTTAGGACAAATCAACTGAGATAAAAATCGAACAGAAAATATTCCTTAATTTTCTCTAAGTGTAATTTTATACAAATCGACTGAAAAATATTCACTTGTATCAGTTATGGCAGGGATGATAAAGCGCAATGGGAAAAGAATATATTCAACTAATTTCAATTTATTCAGATTTGCCTCGAAATGAACTGTTCTCATTCAGCAGGAAGCATATACACAGTTCTTTACTGTTTGAAAACCTCGAACAATTAGCACAGAGCATTTAAATGAGAAATTAGTCAAATTACTGAGTAATCAAATGACATGAGCTTCATTTTTAAGCTTGTCAATCAATACATCCACTGAAGAAACGATAACCCCGGCTTTTCTCTTAGGAGGTTCTGTGACGTCAATGACCTCTAAATCAGATTTAATTTCCACATTCAACTCCTGTGGCGTGTACTTTTTTACGACTTTGGATTTTGCCTTCATGATGTTTGGCAGTGTTGCATATCTTGGTTGGTTCAGTCTCAAATCAGTGCTGCATAAGAAGTGTCAAACTTGAAGCCTTTAATACAAGAGAAGACATCCAGTTGAAACACACGCCAAATATAAATATTAATGCACAATATTTTAGTAGCATGCACCCATTGGTATGATATTTTAGCTTGCTACATGCAAAATAAGCTATCAAAAACCAGAAGAAATAAAAAGATAACCATTTTCGGGTTTTATTACCTATTTATTTATCCTGGAAGTGTTCACCATGTTAAGAATTTGAGTACTTGATTTAACAGTTCTAAGGAGTTGAGTTTTATTGCATAATAAGACAAGTTCAAAGGTGCTATTACAGTAGTAGGAACTCTACGTTATTAGCAGAACATTTTTACACACTATTAGTCGGTGATTAAGGCTATATTTTCTGGGTTTGCGCAACCATATCAGCTGAAAAGCAATTGACTATAGAAAAGAACATATGGATCTGATACTTACGTGATTACTGCAGGTAAGTCTAAACACAAAGTCTCAAGACCACCATCCACTTCCCTTTCTACTGTAGCTAGTTGTTTATCCTTGTCAAGCAAAACCTACTAGATAACAGCAGTAAGACACTGGAAAAAAAAAAAACAAAAAAGGAAACAGTGAAGGAAAGAAAGAAAGAAAGAAAGAAACAACTGGACTTGAGAGGGAGGGAGAATCCAAGAAAGAGCCCATGAAAGGGAGAATGGAAGCCCCAATATACAACATCAGCCACTATAAACAGCTGAAACATCTTAAACCTTTGAAGCACTCAATTAACCAGGAAGTATTCAAACTATAACCAAATGGATCCCTACCAAAACTCAAATAAGTGCCTCAAGCCCTAAAATCATTTTCTTTAAAAATCTAGTTCCAGTCCACAATATGTTATATAAATGAAGTAAGAACAACCAGTTCTAGTCACATAATGATACTTTTTAGTCTTGTTAATAGAGCTAATGTGTATATTCTTATGTTTGTACAGCAATTATATCGATCATCATACTCAGTTCCATTTAATCAAATCAGTAGATGTGCTTCAAAATCTTGTCTTACCACCAGAGTCTCTTCTCAAAATCCTAGTTATAAGCTTGCCCCCTTATTACAATATGCATTACTAAATACTAATTCTATTTATATTCAACTAAAACCTTGAGCATCGCCAAACTTATGGATTGAAGTCATCGAACTTCTTGTTTTCCTTTCATCATGTTGCACATCACTGACATCATCAGTCTGCTAAAATTTATGCTCCACTAAACAATTTGACAAGTATGCAAAAGAAGCACTATTCTACCTCTATTTTAGAAGGGAAGAAAGTAAAGCAAGCTACATCAGCTACAGGAAAGTACTAGTGCCAAATTGACATATTAATCAGAATGTTTAAGACCGACATCAAGGGCATTGGCATTTCTATCACCTGGGTCCATCCAACTAATATCTCCAAAGACTATACTCAATACATGGAAACTGATCAAATCCAACAAACAAAGGAATAATTGGAAACCCAAGAAAAACAGCTTGGGAAGTAAAATTAGCTGCCATGACAAAATTAAAAGACCAAATACAAATTGCAATAGTATGCCTAAAGGTTAAGCCATTAAGGTTCGTACAAAATGCTCAAACAGAGAGAAGCATAAAAACCATGTCAATGAAAAAAATTATCAAAAAGAAAGGATAAATCACAATAAAGGAGAGTCATATTCAAGTTCGCCAGATAAATAATGGCATATATCTGAGTCACTAACCTTAGAAGCAAATGTCCCTTGAGGCCAACCTAGCAACCCAGCCACCATTTGCCCTGTTTGATTGCAATCATCATCAATGGCCTAAACCAAAAACCACCTATTAGAGAACAGGTACAGACCCCTGCACATTAAAACTTCGATTTCTCAAAACCCAGATCATAAGATTAGAGAATTTAAAACGAACCTGTTTTCCCACAATAATCAGCTGGGGTTTCTCCACCTCCACGAGGGCTTTCAAAACCTTAGCCACAGTAAGCGGATACAAAGCGCCAGTAGCCTCCACATGAATCCCCCTATCAGCGCCCATGGCTAGACCAGTTCGCAGCGTATCAACACACTGCGCCGAACCCATGCTCACAGCGACGACCTCAGATGCCAGTCCCGCCTCCTTGATTCGAAGAGCCTCTTCCAAAGCAATCTCACAAAATGGGTTCATTGACATCTTAACATTCTGCGTCTCTACTCCGCTCTAATCAAATCATAAAAACAAAGTGAGAGTGGGTTTCAGGGTTTAGTAAAGAAAGCGCCGGTGATTTACCTTGTCGGGTTTTACTCTGATCTTCACAGCATAGTCGATGACTCGCTTCACGGTCACAAGTATCTTCATGGTCGATCTCTCTCGCGTTCGATGTAAGGTGAAGCAGATGAAGCGAACAAGAGCGATTGGGTATTGGATAGAGCCTGAAACAAGAAACCAGTTGCCAGGCACATTACGCAAAGACCAGTGATGTGGCAAAGTTTTGTTAGAAGGAAAATCATAATTCCAAAATAGATAAGAGAAATGGCTTAATTTATGATAAATTTATTATTAAAATTATGAATTATAAATATAATATTATATAAAAATGATAAATTATCACCAACAGAATGAAAAGTGAAGTCTATGTGCTGCCCTCTTGAAGCTGCAACCTGGCTCTGCGTTTTGGGTGCAAGATGAAGAAAACGAAGGCCTTTGTTCTGGTTCCATGCTTCTTGGGTTCTTGATTTTTTATTTTTAAGTTTTGGGCTAGGTTTGACTAGGCTTTTGTGAGCTTCTCATATTTGTAAGTGGGCTTAGGTTTCGGCCGTGTTCCCCTCTTTATTTATTCATGAATTTTTACCTTGTAAGAAAAAACTAATTCTTTATGTGATAAACAACATGGTATAGTTTAGATTTGAAACTTACCTTATCCATATAAATTTCATTTTGAAGAAGAAGAGTACGCAAGTGATTCGATTTATCGAGAAGAAGGGGTCCCAATGTATCCCACATGACCTCATCCATGTCATTGCCCATAGCTATACGTAGAAGCACATGGCTTAGCAAGGTTTTACGTCATAGATTCATCAGAAAGAGACACTGTTATTGTAACATTTTTCTAAGGAGGTGTCTGTTTCTCTGCTCATGTGCTCATCACGTACGATAATTCAAAGTCAAAACAATAAACTAAAGATATGGGTAAATATAGTTACTAGTTATTCTATCAAATTAAGAGATCAAGATTCCAGAACCAATGTGTGGCCCTTAGCTCTATACAATATTATTATTATTACCATATGCACATATTTCTGAAATCTCCAGTAACATATCAGATCATGTTCATAATTTTTTTTATATGCTTGTCTTGAAGTAGCTGCTGCATCTTCATTATCCCCGAGTTGGACCCTCCATCGTTTTCAACAACTTCAACTAATTTCTATGTAGTAGATGGTTGTTCTTAGTTCCTACAGCCTGGAAGAGCAGTTTGCTGAAATGGGACAACACAGGAACCATTACCAACCATGAACAAACAATACACCTTCCTCCTTCACCAACATTTAACATTATTGATAATGTTAAATGTCAATAATGAGTTGGTGGATATTGGCATCACTACGTTAGTTTGATTAGGACCTTTCTCTATTCCTAAATCACTGGAAGGGGAGCTTTCGTTCTTCCTTTTTCTTTTCATCTTTATTTTCATAATTTTTCCCACTCTTCACCTCTTAAATCAATAGAAAGAGACATCTCACTACTTTTTTTTCCCATTGTTGTACCAAAGAAAGGATAAAAAGAGAGATTTTTTTTTTAAAAAAAATATGAATCATACACTAACCCCACTTAATTATTTGAAAGGAGCACAAGAAAGTGGTGTTTTCTGCCATCACGATCACAATCATATATAGCTGTTATGAACGCAATGGCCCAGCCTTTTTGGCACAAACCCAAGAATCAAAAATCAAAATTAATGTGAGATTTCAATTGAATATTTTTTATGTTAACAAATCCTATGCCTTCAATGAACACATCTAAAATCACTATATCTTTAAAAGAAAGAAAGAAAAATTCTAAAACTTTCTGGCTTTACGGATCCAAATAAACAGGTAAGACAGAACTTCTTGATGATCCTCTGTTATGACCAAAAGAAAAGAACGTCCTTCTTGGTCTACCAGTATTACTACAACCTTCAACAGGAGACAACTCATTAATTACTTGCCTGCTCTGCTGAACAATCTCTTGAATTGATAAATACAGCTGCCGATCTGTTGATGAATCCATGGAGAAAGATCTCCTTATGGGCTGGATTTCAAATTGATCATCTTTGCCTCTAATATCAATACATTCATCACCCATACTGATTAACCTGTTAAATTTTCTTGCTTTCTTGTGAAGAGCTGATCCTCTCTGCTCTAGTTTTCTCCTTGGAATTGGTGAAGGGCTAACCGAACGTGCTGATAATTCTCCTGAATTCATCAATCTTTCCTGTGCTTCAAGCAAGGTTTGATCTGCAGAATTATGGTTACCCAATTCAATAACAACATAATCTTCATCTCCACCAATCACGCTTTCGCTGTAAGGATTTGGATCTTGTGGGGAAGAGCTTGGAGCTATAATGTGATCAATTGGGAATCTCGTAGTGTTGGTTGAAATGCTGTTTCTACAAAGTGGGCAATTCGCATTATTTTGAAGCCAAATATCGATACAGTCTATGTGGAAAACATGGCCACAGTTTGGTATTATCCTCAGCTTCTCATCTTCTTGAAACTCATTCAAGCAAACTGCACATTCGCAGAAGCTTCTTTCTCCAAAGTCTCTATTCTTGAACTTGAATATTGGGATAGACCTTATCACTGACTCGTCCAGTCCACGAGTTTCTATTGCAGGATAGTAGCCCATTAAAGGGTCATCACGATTTCTGTTTCTTGATAGAGAGAATCGCCTGAGAAGATCGATGCGGTGCCAGTTGAGGCAGCATTTGATAACGAAGATGTAATAGCTGACTAGCAAGAAAGCTGTGGCTAAAATTCCTATGATGGCGATGGCTATAATGGGGAAACTTGTGTCTGAAGAATGAGAACGAGGACCAAAGATTGAGCTGCCACTAGGACTTGTGATTGGGGGAAGAGAGCTTTTTCTTACGAGATCCATGAAATGGAGGTTTCAGATCTTGAACAAATGCAAAACAACATGCAAAATAAATTATGAAGACCCAAGCATATGAAGAAACTTGAAAGCCAACGAAATGCAAGAAACAGATAACTATTGAGAAGAGAGAAGAAAATTTTGGAAAGGGACAAGTGTAGACTCAAGAAAGATGCGAGAACGTGGAGAACAGAGAAAACCCAGGTGGTGTAAATGAGGGAGGCGTCAAATGGGGACATAAATGAAAGCCTTGAAATTCAACGAAAATGTGCTTTGCAACATTTCTTTTATGCAGAGAAAGTCTGAGCATAGAGAGTACGTAGTTGGTGAATTTCTTATTTTAGTAGCCACATAGCGTATGGTTGGCTAATATAAAAATGAAGAGGCTTTGATACAGTAGACTGCTATACACCATGTTCCATGGACGACTGGGGGTCCAGCTTTACACGTTTATGCAAAGAAAAATTTGACAGCTTCAAGGGGGACCATCGAGCCACGACAAGGGCTAACCATCCATTAGGCTCATCGTTTTTCTGGCGTGAGGAGAAAGAGACCTGTAATAATCTTGGTTGATTTTAAAGCCTTGAGAAAAGAAATGAATCAAGAATCAAAGATGGAGCATGTGACTGAAACTATACCAAAGTCATTCTCTTCTCTTTACGTTAAATTCTATGATATAATGGACTTATGAAATTTTCAATGATTTTTACATTAATTAGAAAGAATATACAGTGACAAGGAGACAACAATAGTTTTGATGAGGTAATTAACAAATGAACTAATTATAATCAAATGTATAGACACGAATTAAAAGAAAATTTGTTCTTGGGAAAATCATGGGCAGCAATGATTTTTTTTTTTTAAAAAAAAAAAAACCTTGACTTTCCATACACTCATTCGTTCTCAATCATCATCAATCATAAAGGAGGGAAAAAAAAAAAGTCTGAAAGGCCACATGAGAAGCGAGGCATGATGAAAATGTACAAACATGAGTTTCACTTGCCAGCTTCCACACATATCAAACTTTGCATTCACATCTCCTTAATTAATAATTTAATATGATAATAATCGTTGCCTCTCCCTCCACTCTAATTTCAAATCTTTAATAGAATACAACCAAAAAAAATTGTTGTGGGTCCAAAAGGGATAGCCTTTTTGTCAATAAAAGGACTGATATTACACACAAGAAAGTCACAGAAGAAAGAAAACAGAGAACCGACACGCCCATGCTTGCGTGTTCACGAGTTTGAGCAAAGACAACAAACAGAGCTACTTATGTAAGAAAAAATAGTCTTCGCTTTTAAAAAAGTTGTGCATCTTCTTTCCACAGTCAAAGCTTGTTGCCTCTGGTTCGAATATCTGTATATGTATTGCTTTGTACTTTTGTCATATCTTTATTTTTTTTTTTGAAATGGAGAGTGGAGATTGAACATGCGATCTCTCAAATTTACTCAGATGCATTTATCATCAGATTAAACCTGTGAGTGCTTTGTCATATCTTTATTGTAATATGAATCTTAAAATTAATAGTAACATTAATTAAAAATATTTTTAATTATAAGAAAAATTTGGAAAGAAATTTTTGTTTTAATTTGAAGGAGGTTGAGGTTGTATAATTCGGTGATGGATTGTACATATTTTTTTTAATTTGTTTAATTTTTTATTTAATTTTTTTAAAATAAATCATATTTTCATCTCTAATTTTTAATAAAATTAATAAATTAATTCTTCAACTTTTAAAATTAAATATTTAAATTCTTATATAATAAATTCGTCCAATAATACTGTTATTCTACCTGTTTTTCATTAGTTTAAAAACTATTGATGGTTAAATTTGTGAAAATGACATTTTCATTTCTAAAATACTCTTCAACCACTCTCCTGTCTACGGAAAAGAAAATTTTGATAAATACCAACATTTCTCTTCCTTCCTCATTCTTCCTTTTTCCTCTTTCATTTCTTTGTTTCTCTTCTTTCTTCTTTTTTTTTTTTATTTTTTCTTCTTTGAATTATTGAAAATTTTGAAAAAGTTTATTAATAGTTGTCATTTTGATTAATATTTTTGAAATTGATTTTGTTTAGCTTGAACATACGTTCTGCATTTAAAAAATTAAATGTTATAATTTAATCTACACTTGATGTCCATGATTATTATATATTAAAAATTTTAAGTATTTTATAGATGGAATATAAAAGTTGAAAGAGTTTATAAGATAATATATAAAAGACAAAAGAGTTTATAATTAATTGAATGTCATGATTTAATATGTATTTGATGTCATAAAATATATATATAATCGGAGATTAAAATGTTTTATTAATTAATGAATGAAGGATAAAAGTATTTTTTATATTTCAAAATAAATATGAGCAATAAAATTATTTTTCTATGACTTAATAATAATTTAGAAAAGTTGATGGAAGGAGGGCATTTTTGAATAAATTTATTATATAAGAATTTAAATATTTAATTTAAAAAATTAAAAAATCAATTCATTAATTTCATTAAAATCCATAAACGAAAATATAATTTACTCCAATTTTTTGTCTAACATTCTGCCACGAGCCTATTCTAGCAAGTGAATTAAAAACGAAAAAGTTAATATATTTTTGCAGGGGAGGAACGAATTTGGTTTAAATTAAAAAAATTATTAAATTAATTAATTTAAAAATACAATTTATTTTTTTATTTATTTCGGTTTGATTTAATTTTTAATTATTTTAGTTTAATTTAATTTTAATTAAAAAAATTAAAAAAATCAAACCAAATGGATAACTAATAATAGTTTATTATTTTCAATAATATAAAAAGATTAGATTATATTAAATTTAAAATATTTTAATTAAATTTTAAAATACTAAAAATAAAGTATAAAAAATAAAAATTTATTAAAAATTTAAATCGATAAAATCGAACCGGTAAAACTGATTCAGTTTGATTCGGTTTCTAATCAAAATCAATTCGATTTGATTTTTAATGGAAATCAATTCGGTTTAATTTTTATAAATACTAAAATTTTAATTTTCAATTTATTCGATTTGATTCAATTTTAAATCGAATCGACCCAATGATCGCACCTAATCTCTAATGACTATATAGATAAAAGAATTTTTTAAAAAATCAATTTTTGAAAGAGCCAAATAGATTAGTTAAATTTTATTTTATCAAAAATTATACTAAATGTTTTAATAAAATAAAAAAATAAAGATAAAATAATTATAAAAAACACTGTTTTAAAATAATTGAATTAATTTATTTCAAATTTGATAAGAGTTGATTAGAATTATGAAGTTTTTAAGTTAAATTCAATGAAACTTAAATAAATTAAAAAATTACTTTGATGAGCTTTAAAAAAATTATATTATTGGAATTCGCTAAGAATACATATAAAATTTATTATAATTTTAATTTATTTATTAATCAAGCGTATACTTTTGACATCTGCTAACCTTTAAAATGAAATATTTTTATCTCTATCAAAGAAAAATCGAGAGAAGAATAATGTATGAGAACACGTGGGTGCTTACAAATGCAGCGATGCGATCACGTGCATGACGCAGAGCACCAGATATTTTGCAAAATAAATAAAAGAATAAATTACAAATTGATCTCATATTTTGAAAAAATTTCTCATATCTTAATTTTAAGATAATTAAATTTTTAATTGTATGCTCGTATTGTGATGGTTATTTTACCTTAAATAAACTGGCATAGACTATAAAATTTTAGTTTCAGTTAAATTTAATAAATTTTTTTGAAAAATATATAAATCATTTTATTATTTTAATACTCTTATGATAAAAATATAATTTTAAATTAATTTTTAACTTTTTTACTTAATAAATTTTAAAAATTGCTTAATAAGATTAAAATTAAGACAACTAAACAATTTATCATTTTTTTTTCAATAATATCCAATTTAATACATGATTCTAAATAGACTCCTAGATTTCTAGTCTAGTAATGTTCAAATTGAACTTAATTTACCCTTCATCATCACAAAAATGGTGAAAATATCATTTCCATGAAATTATTAAATTTAAATAATCAAATTAAAAATTGACTTTTTTAACATCATAACTAAAACAAATTAAATATAATTAAATTTTATCAATTTGGTTGGATTATTCAATTATGCAAAGCCTTGAGCCGAAGGATGATGGACGTGTCACGTGCTGTAATCAAGAACCGCAACCAGTCAACAATCAACACGGTCAAAATGTTGACAAATTGCGGAATCTTTCATACTTCCTAACAATCTCTTCACTGTTCAATGGGGTCTCAATTTCTTAAAGTTTTGTATTACCATGATTTATTAATTATTAAATTATTAATTATTTTTATATAGACTCAAAATACTGACAAATGAATCTCGTATGAAAATATAAATAAAATTTAATTAACTACTTTATTAATTTTAATTATTAAATATTTATTATAAAATTAATAAAAAATTAATTAATAAAATTTTTAAAATATTAAAAATATTTTAATATATTTTTTTAAAATTAAAAAATTAACAAATAAATTTTTCTATATCATAAAAATTAAATAATAATTTTTTTTAAATTGATAAATTTTGAAGTAATTAAAATTGAAGCACTAAATCATAAAAAAACAATTTTTAATTTATAATTATAGTTATGAGTCCTATTTAAAATAAAAATAACAAAGCAAAAATTTAATCTTTGAGCTAACTATTTCGTTCTAACGTTTTGATTCATGTCCGGTAAATGCCACATCTACATTCAAATCTTATTGCTGCAAATTCGTCAAAACAGAGATACAACATGTTTTTATTACATGTAGAAAAATTAACTGATACAATTATAATTATTTTATATTTATAAATTTAGTTTGATAATAAGTGTATTTAAATAAATTTAAAAAATTTCAGATTTTATCTAATTTTCGATTTTCATTTTTAAAAAAATTATAATTATTTTTAATTTTAAATTAATTGTTTAATTAATAGAGAAATCAAATATATTAATAAGATCCATTGCCGAAAATCACTAGCCCCAATACTGTGAACATTAACATAGCCGGTTTGTTCATTCTCGCTTGTAAAAGAATTAAAATCTCCCAACAGTAACCAACTTTTCTCACTTCCATTGAAACCCAGAACCGAATGCCACAAACGTCTTCGTAAACTAATGTCAGGGCTGACATACACAAAACTCACTAACCACGAGTCCCCATTATCAAGTAACACATTGCATGTAATAAATTGCGGATCTGTCGACACAAGCGTTAACTTAAAAAATATTTCTGACCATAAAATCCAGATGCCTCCACTGAAACCAAAAGTCTCGACACGAACCCAATTATCATAACCTAGCTGTTTACAAACATTATCAGCTGAATGGCCAGAAATTCGAGGCTCAACCAAACAAAAAATCTGAGGCTTATAGATACGATTGTATTCCTTAAAAGCTCTCAGAAAATTAGAAGAAGCAGCACCCTGACAATTCCAAACTCCAATAATCATTAAAAATAAGAGAGAAAAGAAAGCCACGAGGATGACTGAACCTATAATAGAACGAAAAATCTAGTAAGACCCCTCATTAGAAGGCATCTTACCAATTAAACCACTATTCTGAAATTCATTCAAGGAAGTCTGAGCAACAATTATCATTGCATCATCGTCAAGATTCATATCCTGATTACCATCTCCATTAGCTGCTGGGATATTGGGACGGGTTGGATGAGGAAACGACGGATCATTAAAATTATCATGTTGATTCCTATCCAATTCTGTTTCTAAATTTGCAAGTTCCACCAATTTCGAGTTAGAAACAACCCAAGTCTTTGACTGATTCGTTCTATTATTCCCTTGAATAACTACATGGTCATCTTGTGCAGCAGCTTTTCTAGAAGATCCCCCTGATCCACTCGAAACCCCTCTAATTTTTAGAACTGAACTTTGCACAGCAGGCCCATTAGATCTCACATAGGAATCTAAAGCAATATTGGGAGTCTCCTCTCTTGTCACAGTAGAAACCACTTGACCCTTCCCTTTAGAATCCCGTAGCTTTTTCTTGCCCAAGACAGGACGAAAATCTTGTACCACTGGTGGAGTCGCATTATGTTCTATATGAGTCTCAGAATCCTGGAGAATAACTAGAGAACTAAAGGGGTTATTATTGGCCTTCATCGTTGATTTACCCTTGTTTGACTCCCTCGGACCATGATCACCTGACCCAAATTTAAATACAGGTTTTTCCTGAGGACGTTGATTACGTCTTCTATCTTTCTTAACCAGCATCCAATCACCAAAATCATCTAAAACAGCTGGATTAACCACCTGATTCTCGGGTAACTGAGCCACCTTAGGAGCAGGGTTACTATGAACCGAATTAGGCACATTCTCTACATTCTCTGGCTGCAACTCTTTCCGCAACGAAGGACAATTATCCTTCATATGCCCAAAAATTCCACATGAAAAACAAACCATATGCAACGCCTCATATTCAATACGTCGAACTCTCCGGTTCAGCTTGAATTTCGACAAAAGAGGCTTCGTAACATCAACTTCAACACATAATCTCGCAAAATGCCCTCTTGTCACTCGGCTAGTGTTATTATCCACTCTGATAGGATCTCCTATCTTCCTCCCCAATCGCATAAGAAAATCCTCATTAAAATATTCAATTGGAAGGCATGGAAATCGAACCCAAACTGCCAAGCGTTCCAAGGAAACATTAAATGGATCAAAATCCGGGCACTGAGATTTTTGATAACTCACTTATTGATTTGGGTTTTGAAGGTACCCCTTTTACTTGGAGTAAGGGTGGTATTAATTCTTCTTATAAAGCTGCTCGATTAGACCGTTGCTTGTGTACTGAGATTTGGCGCATGACATTTTCTAGAGCTACAGTTATTCATGCTCCAAAGTTGCATTCTGATCATTGTCCTATTTTTATGAATTGCTTTGGAGTTACAAATTCTTCTGTTCGTCGTTTTCATTTTCAAGCGGCTTGGACAGCTCACAAAGATTTTGTTGATGTTGTTTCCCGTGGTTGGAAGCAAAATACTTCTTTATTTGATAATTTGAAATCAACCAAAGACTCATTAAGCCAATGGAACCGATCTGAGTTTGGGAATATTTTTCATAATAAGCAGAGGTTGATCCGTCGAATTGATGGTGTTCAAAAAAGCTTAGCTATCCGGCGAACGAGAGGTTTAGTGAAGCTGGAATTTAATCTGAGACGACAGCTTGAAGATGTTTTGAAGCAGGAAGAATTATACTGGTTTCAACAATCTAGGGAGGAATGGATTGTTTCTGGTGAGAGAAATACAAGGTTTTATCATCTTTCTACCGTGATTAAACGCAAGAAGCAGCAAATTCTCAAGCTGAGAAATGGGAACAATGTGTGGATTGAAGATTCTAGTCAACTTAAAGAGCTTGCTAGCGGTTACTATCAAGAGCTGTATTCGAAAGATTTGGCGGTTGACTGCAGCCATTTTGTTAGACATGATGGGCCTGCTCTTTCTTCTTCTCAACGGTTGCTTCTGGATCTTCCTTTTTCTCATGATGAAGTATATGATGCTTTGCGCCTTATGTCTCCTTACAAGGCTCCAGGACCCGATGGTCTACAAGCAGTTTTCTTTCAGAAATCTTGGTCTGCGGTAGGTTCACAGGTTTCAGCGTTTATTATTGAGGTCTTGGGCGGGAGGGAGTTTCCAGAGGAAGTTAATGAAACGGTGCTGACTCTTATTCCTAAAATTGCTTGTCCAGAATTTATTTCTCAGTTCAGACCAATTAGCTTATGTAACGTGATCTATAAGCTTGTTACAAAAGTGTTGATTAACAGATTGAAAGATGTTTTGAGCTCTCTCATTGGATTGGAACAAAGTAGCTTCGTTCCTGGCCGACAAATTATTGATAATATTGTGGTGTTTCAAGAAGTTTTGCACACTATGAGAACGTCTAAGCGGTCAGGGGGTTTTATGGCGATTAAAATTGATCTTGAAAAGGCTTATGATAGACTAGATTGGGATTTTATTCAGTGGGTGCTGGGTTCTTACCACTTTTCCGATGCTTGGATTTCTAATATTATGAATTGTGTTAGAACATCTTCTATGTCAGTGTTATGGAATGGTGAGAAGTTAGAATCTTTTAAACCGACTCGTGGTGTGCGACAAGGCGATCCAATGTCTTCATATCTTTTTGTTATGTGTATTGAACAACTTTCGAGAATGTTTAAACAGCTTGTTCGTCAAGGCAGATGGAAGCCGATTCCTATCTCGAGTAATGGTCCGATGATTTCTCATCTTATGTTCGCGGATGATATGGTTTTGTTCGCAGAAGCTTCTGTGGAACAGTTGGATTTGATTTTATCATGTTTGGATGACTTTGCTAAGGCTTCCGGGCAGAAAGTGAATTTAGCTAAGTCTTCTCTTTATTTGTCGCCTTTTGTTGATAGTGATTTGGCGTCACTTTTGTCTTCAAGGTCAGGTATTCCTTTGACTGCTGATTTGGGAAAATACTTGGGTGTGCCATCTATTCATGGGAGGATTTCAGTCTCGACATATAGTAGTATTTTGGATAAAATGAGAGGCAGACTTGATGGCTGGAAGGCGAGAGCTCTATCAAAAGCTGGACGAATAACGTTAGTTCAATCAGTTCTTAATGCTATTCCTGTTTTTGTGATGCAGAGTGCTCTTTTACCGATATCGCTTTGCAATGAAATAGAGAAAATATGCAGGAACTTTATTTGGCATGGGAAGGATATGAAGCCAGCTGTACATCTGATTAATTGGGATACAATGTCCTTGTCGAAGCGGTTAGGTGGTCTTGGCATCAGAAATATGCGACAAATGAATCAGGCTCTATTAGGGAAGTTGTGTTGGCGAGCTTACAAGAATCCGCAAGCTTTGTGGGTTAGGTGCCTTTTCAATAAATATGAGTCGGGTTTTGTTCATTGGGAAGTCGCTAAGCGAGCTAATGGTTCAGTCAATTGGAAATCTTTTTGTTATGGTTTGGAGCTACTTCGAAAAGGGATAGTTGTAGATGTGAATAATGGGATGCACACTAGATTTTGGCTGGATGATTGGCTTCCGGTTGGGCCTCTTTGGAATTTTGCACTTAAACCGTTGATTGAGTTGAATATGCAGGTTTGTGTTCGATATTTCTGGGTTCCTAATGTAGGCTGGAATTGGGACATTTTAAATTCTCTTCTTCCTACTGATGTCCTTTTATATTTCCAATCAATTACTTTAGTTGATGATATGTCGTGTTTGGATGGTTTTGCGTGGAAGCATTCTTCTTCTGGCTTATATACAGTTAAGTCAGGGTTTGATACGTTTTATTCAGAAGTGTCAGGATCTAATATGGATTGGCAAGGGCTGTGGAAGGTTAGGGTGCCACAGCGAATTCAAGTGTTTTTGTGGGAAGTGGCACATGAGAAAATCATGGTTAATGTTCAACGCCGAAAGCGAGAATTTATTGATTATGATTTATGTCCTCTTTGTGGAGTTGCAAGTGAATCTGTTTTGCATGCTCTACGAGATTGCCAACATGTGAAACAAATTTGGAATTCCCTTTTACCTACCAATTTCGTTTCTCCATTTTTTGATATTTTGAATGTGCCTTTATGGCTATCTGCTAATATAGAAAAAGTAGGGTTATTGGCTAATGGAATACCATGGGATGTGCTTTTTAGTTCGGCTGTTTGGTGGTTATGGAAGCGAAGAAACTTGTTGGTTTTTAATGAGAATAATGACCAGGATACTATTGATGTGTCCTTTATTCAGCTTCGAGCAAAAGAATATATTCATGCATGGAGGTTTTCGATGCAGGCTGGGTCTGGACCGAGAGGCCGGTCTTTGAAGTATGTTGGGTGGAAGCCGCCAGAAACAGGCTGGGTGGTAGTGAATTCCGATGGTAGTGCATTGTTGTCAGCAGGAAGGGCAAGTTGTGCAGGTTGTTTTCGAAACAATGAAGGTAGATGGCTTTTGGGCTTTCAACGGTTTTTGGGCAATTGTGGAGTAATGGAAGCTGAGCTATGGGGAATATATTATGCTTTAGTATTAGCATGGGATTCAGGGTGGAAGAAGATTGAAATTCAAACGGATTCTCAACTCGCGTTAGATTTACTTGCAGGTAGAGGTGCAGGAGTTTTTAGAGTTGCTAATTTGGTGAGGAATTGTCGTGATCTTATCAATAGAAGCTGGGAAGTCAAGATGGTAAAAATTTACAGGGAAGCAAATGCGGTAGCGGATCGTTTGACTAGTTTAACCATTGGTGATATTTTAATTTGAAAATTCATCAATGGCCTCCTGTTACTATTAAATTTTTACTGGATGCTGATAGGTTGGGGCTTTCATGGCCTAGATTAATAAAATAAGGGCTCTATCCCTCTTTTTCTAAAAAAAAAAATATATATTAATAAGATTATTAATATATTGAATTATCCATTTGATTTTCCTGATAATCATTTAAAACATGCAACACCTTAAATAATTCTGACGTTTGTGTATGAAGGAAGGAATCTTAGGGCTTTTTAAGGCCCACATGCATGAGTCTCGTTGTTAGCCTTCATTGGTATTTTTCTCGCTTGTGTATTACTTCAAAAGGACACTACATTTCTAAAACTATCTACTTAACAAAAGTTTATGTCAAAAACCGAGCACAAAGTTTTGAAATTCGATATACTATTTTCGTCTCTTTATTTTATATTTTTATATATATTAAAAAATATAATTTTTTAATTATATCAATCTTAAATATATTAAATTTTATTAAATAATTTTCTATAAATAAGATAAAATTAAATTAAATTTAATCTTAAATATAAGATTCACAACATTAGATCATGTAATGAAATTAAATTTTCTAGTGAGATTCTTGGGTTCTCTACACAGACAGCATAGTGATTGTATATCACCAAAATTCAGTATATTTATTTATATTAATTAGCAAAATTCCGATTCTGGCCAGCGCACTACGAAGTATCAAATCAAATAGTTTAATTATGGAACCCACAACATTATAGATTTTTGACTGAAATATGTTGACCATAATTGCCTTATTTTTCTTTCTTTTTAATAGTTGCTACATATTCTTTAACTCGTTTTTTTTTTTTTTTTTGTTGATACTAATAATTTATTCCAAGATTTTATTTTATAAACTAACGTTGAAATTTGAGAAATCCAGTTCTCTAATCATGTCTTGTTGATTTTCCTTTCCCTTAGGTGATTATAATATATAATCTCCCTTTTCTCTACAACCTGAAAGGAGACTTTAGCGACAAAAATATCAAATAAATATAATTTTCTCATTTTTTCTGATATTAATTTACTATATATATATATATGAATACTATATAATGTAAAAATCAAGTTATATACAAATTACGCATCCCTGAAAAAAGCTTGATCGTTTCTTCTTTAATTTTGGCCTGAAGAGAATTAATTACGACCATAATATTTTGATACGGGAGAAAAAAGAAAAAAAAATATTAATTAAGTGGGAATTGATTTGTGGACAGAATTAATTATAAGGAGTGAGCAAACTAGCAATAATAATAATAATTATTATTATTATGATATAAGCATTTTTTTTAAAAATCATAATAATGAGATCAGCCGCATCAATTTCAATAATTGACACACTAGTAATAATAAAAGCTTTACTCTTTTTCTATTTTCTTTTTCACAATAAATACAAAAAATATATTTCCACCCAAAAAAATAATATAAAAAAAAAAATAAAAGTGACAGAATATGAAAAAGTGTTGTCCAAGCATATGAAAGCCATCAGCTTGACCATCCAGGTGCATTGGACCCAAACCATCATCCTCAGTCCATATAGAAACTTCTCCTCAATGATTCTAACCCACTAGATTCTCCACGTGGCTATATATAATTTGACCTTCAAATCTTGCCCAACTCGCTTTTTCTATCGTATATATATCACGAGCACTTAGCCATGCAAAAACACACTCACATGGACGAGGACAAGGCAAAGGCTAAGGAAGGAGGAGAAGTGAAGTACAGAGGCGTTCGAAGGCGGCCTTGGGGGAAATTTGCTGCGGAGATACGAGACTCCACTCGCCATGGAGCACGAATATGGTTGGGGACTTTTAACACAGCCGAGGAAGCTGCAAGAGCTTATGATCGAGCAGCTTATGCAATGAGAGGCCACTTAGCCATTCTTAATTTTCCTAATGAGTACCCACTTACAAGTAGTGGCGGTTCTTCTTCTGGTTATGGTTCTACAACTTCCTCTGCTCCTTCTTCTTCTTCTTCTTCTTCTTCCTTGTCCTCTTCACCGTCAATGCAAAATCAAGTTATCGAATTGGAGTATCTAGATGATAGGCTGCTGGAAGAGATGCTTGAGCAAGAAGAGCATAGGAGCAATAAGAAGTGACGTCTTTTTTTTTTTTTCATATAGAAGTAATTTACTTAAGTGTTTATCATTTTGCTACGTAGCAACAAATTGAAACCCACGAAAGGGTTTTTATCTCTGCATTCAAAACACATTCCGCATATTATTCTGGAAGAAGACAAGAAGTCAAGAACAAATAAACTTCACATTTTTCAAATCAAGTCGTCCGACGGTGATCATGTATAAAGTAAATATGCGTGTGAATTGGTGGAAATATTGAAGAAATCGATTCATTAAACTTACTACTAAGTGTGGGAAGCTTAATTATGTGTTTGGGTGCATGCATTATTCTCGTTTTCTTCAGTTTTCTTTTAATGTATAGTATCTGTGTATATTCCCAACGAGGACCAGAAGAAGGGAAAATTGAGGTTTTTTTAAACAATCTCCCACTTTTCTAGAAGGCATCTTACTTTCAAATCAAATCCCTGTCAAGGAATCCTTTTCTTGATATGCATTGTTCCTTTCTTCCATTCAACGTTAGATGCCACAGAATTTGTTGGATTAAAAAAGAAAAAAGAAACTGAAAACCAATTAACCGCATATATACTGCAGCCATTCCGAGTAGTGAACCAGTGCCAAGTGTTCTATTTGATTTGAGAGAGTTCTTGCTTCGCCGACTAAAACTCTGCAGTCGTTTGATTTTTCAACATGGTTACAGTACTTGGCAGAATTTTCGCTTACAAGTACTAAGGATAGACGTTCATTTCTATAAGAAACCAAGATTTATTTCCTCATTTTGTAGTAACCCTTACCAAGTGTTGTTCCATATGACAGCACAATCCTTACAATAACAAGAGTAAAACGTCACAAATTTCATCCTGAAACTCCACTGTTCGAACATAAGGCAATTGCCAAACCATTTAAATATATTCAACGATGAGTTATTTTTGTGGATTTAATTTTGTGTAACATGACAGTATTCACAAAATGTGGTTTGCTTTTTCAAAATAAGAGCAATCAAATAGAGGTTAAAATATCAAACACTCTAATTTTTAGGTGATCTTAATTTAAGAAGTTCATCTCAGGATAGACCTAGAACGTTAATGTTTATTCTAATAGATTAAAAAAGATCATAGTTGTCTGGATGTTTATGAATTTCTCATTCACTTGAAGATATCCTACCATGTTTTTCTATTGAAAATTACTAATAAAAGCAAGGAATTTGGCATCTTTCAATAGTATGCAATATCATTGTACTAAAATTTCCTATCATATCCTGAGGCAAGAGGCAAATATATATATAAATAGTAAATTATTTTATTTTATTATAATATATTTCAAGATATGTGACATTTTCATTAATTAATTCTTTAGCTATGGATTTTGTTTTTTGTTCTCTTTTAATAATCATGAAGTAATAATTTATGGATTAAATAATCAGATATAATTTTCTTATTTTCACATAATAAACGTAAATATTTTAAAATAAATTTATGAGGAATTCGAAAATTTTCATTATTTTTTACATGTTAAAAGGGAATATATATGAACTCTGTTTTTAGATTCCATAATTTGTGATTCTTCACTGATAAAATTTTAATTTTGCTCTAAATTCCCTTTCTCACCAAAAAGCTATGGATCAGATTTAAATTATTTTGTAAAATAAAAAATGCAGCTTTACCAGAAAGTAAGAGATTAAAGAAAAAAAATAATATAGCAAAATTAATTAGTTAATTATTTTATAATAAAAAATACATTAAAGGGTTTATGTAATTTTGAAAATTCAATTAAAAAATTTCTTTTATTAAATTTTAGTATATTAGCGATGTATATGATTCGAGAATGGATTTAGAATTAAGGTACCTTTTTGTAAATTTAGTTTCTATTTCTCTTTTATATCGTTTTATTCTTTTTTTTTTTGAATAACCACCGTCATGTATCCATATCCTTCTATTTCATTTACACTGCTAATACGTACGAATCATTTTCTTTTATCAGATGACTATTTAATTTTATTCGGCGTCACTTGAATACAATCACAAACATCGTAGAGTCTGTTTTTCCACGAAGGCTAACGAATACTTGAGGATTAGGACCCCATAGACAGGCTCACGTCTAGTTCAATCTGTCTAAATAAGTCTTGAATCAATATGGAGTTTAGAGTCGCATATTAAACTCTCATTGAGTTTAGCCCTAATTCTTTTTATTTAGACCGTCTCAGACTCAAACATATTTAAGATAAGTAGTCAGGACGATACGAGAGAAATTAATAATAACCATATTCTTACTATACAGATCAATTATAATAATATTAAAACTTAATAAAAAGGACGGTTTTATTAAGTTTTCCGAACTATACAAACTATGTAATATATTCCATTTAAAAAAAACTATTTAATATATTTTAAAAATATATAAATTAATTAATTAGTTTAATTATACTAACTTTAGCAATTTTTCTAATGAGAATTGACGGTTAATATAAATTTCTAAAATAGGAAATGATTCTTTAATATAGAATAGTCTTATAATTATTAATATGAAAATTTATGATGAGGGATTTCATTAAACTCAAGACAATCAGAATAATAAAACCCAGAAATTATATATATAATGAAGGTCAATCTTGATGTCGTTTCTTCTTCTCCTCTTCTGATTCAAGCAGATCCTCCAACACCTTGTCATCCAAATACTCAAATTCAAAAACTTGCCTTTCTTGCCCGGTGGACGAACTTCCCCATTCGAAACTCTGGCTTGCACTCGAAGAAGAAGAAGAAGAAAATGAGTGATGAGGACGAGGAGTGGATCCGACAAGTTGAGGATAATAGTCATTTGGAAAATTAAGGATTGCAAGATGACCTCTCAAGTTAAATGCAGCCCTGTCATAAGCACGAGCAGCTTCCGCAGCAGTATCAAATGTTCCAAGCCACAATCTTGCTCCCTGTCTTGAAGGGTCTCGAATTTCAGCCGCGAATTTTCCCCAAGGCCTTCTTCTCACGCCCCTATAACGCACTTCTTCTCTTCCTTTCTCTTCATTCTCCTTCTTCCCTCTGTTGCCGTCACTGCCTTCCATATAATAGTACTTCCACGTTACAGTGTTTTCAAACTTGGATGCTCTAAAGTTGGCATATAATTGCAAATGCTAAGGTATATATATATATATGTAGGGGTGTGCATCAGTCGGTTCGGTTCGGTACTGAATCGAACCGTCCAAAACCGATTTAACCGAATTATTTCAAACTGTAAATCAAATCGAACCAAATAAGATAGAAAACCGAATTAAACCGAACCGAACTGGTTCGGTTACGGTTCGGTTCGAAATCGATTTTTTAATTTTTTCGCTAATTTCATTGAATTATACTGTAATTTGAGCCTAATAAAAATTGATTTGAACCTAATATATTTAATTAATCATAAAATCCAATCAAAACGACGTCAAAACAACATCAAAAATAAAATAAAATAAAATAATTCAAACAACATCTAAACAACGTCAAAACAACATCAAAATCGATTTTTTAAACTTTTCTCGGATGCATGATAGGTTTGTCCTCCTTACACTGTCAAACGAGATGACGATTCAGGTTTTATTCTACAGCCTGTGAGAGAGACGGCTGTGAAACACTGAAACTAAACTTACAAGTTAAGTTCATAAAACTTACAGCGACGACTATAAGAGAGAGATATGAGCGATGGCCGTGAGAGAGAGTCGCGAAGGATGGAGAGAAGAGACTCTGGCTTTGGCGAGTGGGTGGCTGCGGGACTGGTGATTGGGTAGGTGGGTGGCCGTGGCTGCGGGACTGAAGACGCGAAGGATGGAGAGAAAGAATTTGGCTTTGGCGAGTGGGTGGGTGGCCGATGGGTGGCTGTGGGACTGGCGACTGGGGTGGGTGGCTGTGGCTGTGGCTGCGGCTGCGGGGGACTGAAGACGCGAACTCGCGATGGATAGAGATAAGAGATTTGGTCTCAGAGAGATGAAGGTATGCACCGCGTGAAGAAGGATGTGGAATGGGAATTGGGAAGTGAATTGGGAAGTGAATTGATATAACCCTATAATAAAACGGTGCGTTTAAGGTTAAATTATGTCGGTTCGGTTCGACCGAACTATTTTGACTCCAAAAACGAACCGAACCGACCAACCTGAATTTTTTAAAAATTAAAACCGAACCGAACCGATTTTATTTTAAAACCGAACTAAATTATTAAATTAAATCGGTTCGATCGGTTATTTCGGTTCGAACCGAACAGTGCTCATCCCTATATATATGTGTGTGGAATGGTCTCGTGGCCATGAATATGAATTCTCCAGAAGGTGGTATAAATCAATTTTGATTCATCCTAAAAATTAACCCCATGAAGTACATCTCTAGTTCTAGGAAGGTTCTTCCTGCCAACACATCCTTGATCACCAAGTATATATATGACTGTATGATTCTTTCTTTCCTTTTCTGGTTTTAGAATATTCATAAATAAATATATATACATGCACAAGTAACAGTCACTAGCAAATATGAAGACCTATGTGCTTACTTCATCGATATATATATATTATATAATATAGATCAAGATCATGATTCTTTCCTTCCCAATCAAATGGATTTGGACCCACCATGTTATTGACTTGGCAAGGATTTTTAATATTAATTAGTTTATTTATGATTTTCAAAAAGCCATATCTAGGATATGAGAAAAAAAGCAAAGACCTCTCTCTTTATATTCTTATAAAAGAATAATAAAGAAGCTAAATTCCCATTATTATATTCACGTGAATCTAATTTATCCTTGAAAAGTTCAAATTCTTGTTTTCTCCTCTTCCATTCTATACATAAAAGGAAAATGTTCATGTCCTTGGTGAGCTAACTGTTCATGGAGGAATTGGGAATGTGCTTAGTTGTGATGGCTCAAAACATGGCATCTTCTCTCGGATCGATCTCTCCTCTCGTGAAGTGCGTTTTCAAAGACTTTAAAATGTGCAGGTTTAAAAAAAAAAAAATTAAAGTGCTTTAAGTTATAATTCAAAATGATATTATGAAATCTAAAAAATAATATTTATAGTATTTGTGAAAGTTTAGGAGGAGAGAAATATGGTCATCATCTTTTATCTCTTTTTCTTTTGTCTGTTAATGATGTTTAACCATCTCTCTGCTATAGTGTCACATGTCTCTGTCGCTCAAATCCGTACGTACGGATGTGTCAGAACTTCTCTTCACGCCAGACAACCATTTAATTTCTTCCGACGCGTATACGGATAAAACGGCAAAGTGACCGGATCTGCTCTTCTTCTTCTAGTCACATCAGACTGAACTTTTTTTAGAAGGGTTCGCAGGTGAGATCTACCCGACCTGATTCCTCTACTGGACTGAGGCGCGTAATATGGATCGATTCACTCCAAAAATAGTTTGGTGGGCTTTGGACCTGTCTTTCTCGTTAAAGTTTAGCCTTATTCAAATATAGAAAGGCTCACGGTTATCAAAATAATTTTATTAACAAATCATTAAAATTAGTTAATTATGATTAATTATTTATATAACATTCGGTTACGGTAACAATAAAATTTTATTTTATTAATAGCATTACTACATATAGGTATTCTATTTTTCGCTCAATTTTTTATTTTTTAATCGATCTTTTTTTTAAAAAAGAAAAAATTATAAGTATCCCAAGAACTCCCACCTGGAATCTGGATAATTGTTTTGTAAGATCAGGACCACCAGAATGCTGGGCGAGCCCAAATATTGTACATCGTATAGCCCCTGCCACCCATCCAGCACATTATTTTTTTAAAAAAAATCCTGCTAATAAAAAAATTAAGCTAATTCGAATTATTATTTTATTATTATTCATCCCATATACCTTAGTGTTTTATAATATTAAATTTACAGTTAAATAATGTTTAATTTGACTATTTTCTTTTTAATTTATAACTCAATTTTAACATAAATAAATTAATTATTTGATAAAATTATTTATAAATAATTTGTTTAATTAGTTTAATATTTTATTATAAATTGCTTAAATGTAAATTAATTTTTTTTTACTAAAAAAAAGTTAATTTATTAAGACGATTAATAAGAATATAAAATTAAAGGCAATAGCTGTTAAAATAGGGTAATATTGGTATTTAAAAAAGATAATATAATTTTATATTGTTAAATAGTAATTTTAAATTAAGTGGAAAAGATCATAAACTCTATTTCTAATTGCATATACATTGATTTAATTTATCCTTTATGTCTATTGAATTCATTTAATACATTTTATTTACATGAAAAATTAAAATTTTAAGCAAATTCGTCTTTTCTCACATCCACACACAGTTAAAATTCCAAAATAATTATTATATTTATTATTATTAGGGTTGGATTCAAAATCAAACCGAATAAATTAAAAATTAAAATTTTAGCATTTATAAAAATCAAACCGATTTAATTTTGATCAGAAATTAAATTAAATTGAATCGATCTGATTCAATTTAATTTAATTTGATCGCTTTAAATTTTTAATAAATTTTTTATTTTTATACTTTATGTTAGTATTTTAAAATTTAATTGAAATATTTTAATTTTAATATAGTCTAATATCTTTATATTTAAAATAATATATTATTATTATTCAATTTAATTTTTTTCAATTTTTTTATTAAAATTGAACCGAATCGAAATAATTAAAATTTTTAAAATTAAATCAAATTAAAATGAATAAAAATTAAATTAAAATTTTAAATTAATTCGGAATTTTTTTTTTTGAAGAAACGGCGTTTTTGTAGTGTGAACAATGAGATGGTCAGAGTCATCTCTATAATAAATGTTATTTTTCAACTAAAACAAAAGGCAAGATGATTATAAACTATTCATTATTATATTAAAACAATGTTTGAAAAAAAAATTCTTCAAGCATACTATTGAAAAGATATCAACAATTAATTTAACATAAATTATAATTTTATCTTTTTTAAATTATTTAAAATAATGTTTTAAAAATTAATTTTTATTTGACATTTAAGTAATCCCAAATCAATTTATAAAAAATGAGAGTATCCTATTAATAATTAATTAAAAATTAAGAAAATGATTTTTGGAAATAAATATTTTTTAAAAAAAATCTACCATTGAAGGGAAATTAAATTTTACTTAAAATTAAATTTAAAATATTTTAATTATAAAAAAGCTTAAGATATTCTAATAGTTTTTAAAATTACTTTTTTAAATTATTTAAAATAATATTTTTTTAAAAAAAAAGTAATATTTATTGAAGATTTCAACCGCAACCTCAAACCGATTTATGAAAAAACGAGAGTATCGTAATGATAATCAACTAAAATTAATTATTTTGAGGATAAATGATAAAATACTTTATGGCTTTGACATAGTTGAATACTTGGGATTGAAAATATTATTCTGGAAAATAATTTTTATATATTTTAATAATTTTTAAATTTAAAAAAATATTTCTAATGAATTTAATATAAATTTAAATTAATTGATTGAATAAATTTTAAATACGGAATAATATATAAAAAATAATAATTTCTTATTATTTGGACATTTAAATACGTTAATGCTGATAAAAAATTTTGCTTTCAAGAGTGGAAATTGATTTCGTTTTGATTAACTATAAATTAAATTAATAAAAATGAGACCGTGGATGGAACTTCAGATTTGGTAAGTGCATGCATTTAATTATATTAATATTATTTTATTGGCCAATTTAGTCTTGGTTGGCTGGACCATTCCTATGATATATTTTATTGATTAATTGATCACTGTGATTGTGGTAATTCTTATGTTAACCTCATCGGTGATCTAATAAAACCATACAGATAATTACAGTTATAGAATTATTTATAACTAGGTAAAGATCTTTTTACTGTTAATGTAAGACTAAAATATTTAATTATTAATTATATATAACTCATTTTCAAAACCATAAAAACTGAAATTTGAATTTTAATTGAAAATATAATAAAATATGCAAATTGCAATCACACGCATACAACTTCAATGCGAAGTTAAATTAGTGTCGCTTAAAGCAGGATCAAGTGAATCTTGTACTGGCAAATCAGCTGCCAAAATGAACAAAAGAGAGAAGAGGAAGATTTGATGGCGGCCGGAGTGTATGTGTACGGCGGCGGAATGAATCAGAGCACGGAGAAGTGGTTGGTGGGAAAGGGTGGGGATCAATTAAAGTTAAAATGAGAAAATTCTATGAATGGACTATGTACCATGAATCTGTAGGCATCATTCCCCGCCTAACCAATTAGTCAACTTTTTATATATATATATATATATTTTTTCCCTAAATATTGTTTCAAGGTAAAGGAATAGGGATTTAAGGTTAGGGAAAATATTTTTAAAAAATTATTTTTTACATTGTCTTATATTTAGAATGCTGAGAAAAATTAGTCAGTAAAAAAACTTTTTTAATTAAAAAATTAGGTATTTTTTATATATTAAGAATATTGTTATTGTTTCTATAATTAAATTTGTTTAATATATTTTATTTTAAATTAAAATTAAACAGTAAAAATAAATTATTTTATTAAAAAATATTATTTATGAAAAATATTTTTTATATACATATTATTTTTTCAAATAAACAGAATCTATGGAGATTTCACTATAATAAATCTAGATTTTAATAATTTTTTTAATATTAATATAATAAATAATATCAAAATAATATATTTAAAGTATGTTTTAAATATAAAAAAAAATATTATAGATATAGAGAAATTTACTCGTTAGTTCTTCAATTTTAAAAATATGTATTAAAATATTTTTGATATTTTAAAAAGTTTATTAATTAGTTCATTCATTAATTTTATTTATTAAATAATATAAAAAAATTCAAAATATTTCTCATATGTAGAAATTGATTAGTAAATATTTTAAAATTTTGAGAAATAAATTAATAAAATTTTTAAAATTATAAAAATTAAATAGTAAAATATTTAACGATAAATTTAATAAAAAGACTAAACAGAGATTCTTTAAAACGTTATTAATATTTTAATGTGTTTTTTAAAATTAAAAAATGAATTAATGAATTTCAATAATAATTTAATTAAATTAAAAAATTATAATAAATACATACACATAGAATATCATAATTTTTTTGCATATTCTTAAAATTTATTTAAAAATAGAAAATTTTTCATTTTTTTTATAAAAGTAAAAATTTATTGAAAAGAAGACAAATAGAAGGCTGAAAAAGACATGCATCTTTGTTATTAAAAACAAAAAAGAGAGAGAGATTGAGAAATGTATCCCAAAATGGGTGTTCCTAGAAGCTGCGTGGGAACATGAAAACGTTTATGAAATAAACTCTTCAAAGGAGGGGCCAAAATTGGGAAAGAATGGCCTAAGTCGCTGTCCAGTAACATTATCCATTCCTTTTGGAGGACTTAATTTCATGTTTGAAGCCTTCAGGCTTCAACCATTTTATCTCTTAGTTTTTGAGACTTTGAAATATTTTTGCTGAGGTTCAAGGGGGCATGCATCTAGACTCTTTCATTCAAGATCTTCATTTTAATATTTCAATTATATATGTGGTTCATTTATAGGCTCTATGTTTAGGATAATGATGCAATTGTTTAAATTTTCTATCTTCTTGGGTTGGCAGAAATTTATATGATTATAAAAAAATTCAATCAGTTCACATGAATCCCATTGTTGTATAGTGAAATATAGACTCGGCAGTTAGCAGAAAGCTTCTAAAACCAAAATAAACTAAACCCACAAAGAGGGAATATTGGTGCTCCAATTCAGTAGACTAACCCCTTATTTAGAAAGCCATGTCTCCTTCACCGACTGCAACCAAGCATTAATTCCATCCGGCAAATAATAGGCAGAGAAGCATGTGGGTTGCGAGTCTATGAGGGTGGATCAGGCTGTAACAACAATGGCAGAGTGAGGAAATAGTATATTGTGAACGAGTGATCTCATGTCATGAAGGGAAATTCTTGTATATACCTCTGGGTGTATACATTTATCCACTTTAGAGTTGGTATATTATTTAATTGGAGAAAATTTTATTTAAAATACAATAAAATTTATATATTAGTAGTATAAATAAATTTATTAAATTTTCAAGAGTTAAATAAATTTAATTTATTTTTTATTAAATATTAAATAAGATTTTAATTTAATATAATATTATTTTTTAATAATATTTTTTATAATTTAAAATATAATAAATTTAATATTTTAAATAAAAAAATAACATGTAATTTTATTAATTTTTAATTTTAAAATTTTTTTAATTTAATTTATATCAAAATAATATATATAATATGACATTATTAATAAAAAATAATAATTTTTAAATATATAAAAATGTTAATATAAAAATTATATCAGAATATATTAATTTAATAAAAATTAAATTATAAATTTTAAAATAAAATAAATAAAATTACGTGATAATTTTTATATTTTTTAATTAATAATTATATTATATTTACTGCGTCTGTATTATTTTATCGCATCAAAAAATTATCGATATTTATTAACTTTATGATATCATAAATATTATTTTAAAATAAATTAAATTTAAAATTTAAAATAAAAATCAATAAAATCATATGATTTTTTTATATTTTCTTATTTAATTAATATAAAAAAATTTAAAAAATTATAGAAGTACAATAAATAATTTTTAATATTATAAAAATAAATTTTATTAAAAATAATATTTTATTAGGCTATAATTTATTTGACTCTTAGTAAAAGTATATAAGTTTAATTAATAAATAAATTAAACTTATTTAAATTTTTAAAAAAAATAAAAATTTAATTGGATTTATTTTTTATTAATATTATATTTTATTTTTTTATTAAGTAAACAAATTAATTTATATACTGAATACATATAAGAAATTATTTAATAATATTTTTAAAGATCCACTCTTTCGTTTGTATAGTTTATTTGTTATTTTTTATTAGCGGGTTGTTTTATCTAAAATTGTTTATATAAAATTATAGTTGTACTGTATACATATTTAAAAGAGAACAGGATAAGCGGTATTTAATTTAAATTAAAATAATTAATTAAATTGAATTAATTTAAATTTTAATTTAATTTTATATTTTTTTATACAGTATAGTTTTACTTTTAAAAAAGTTTAATCATTTTGGTTGGCTTTAATTTTAATTAAAAAAATTTGATCAAATTAAATCAAATTAATTAATTAATAATACTATGCAATTTGATAATATATAAAAATTACACTTTAATTAAGGTTTAAATACTTTAATTAAATATTAAAATATTTAAATTAAAATGTAAAAAATAATAAAAATTTATTAAATAGTTTAATCGATTGAATTGAATTATATTAATTTAATTTAAATTAATATTTTTTAATTTGATTTGATTTTTATAAATATTTAAATTTTAATATTCAATTTAATTAAATCAAACTGATGGAATGGAATGTTACGGAAAAAAGCAAATGCAAGTTTGATTTGAGATAATAGAGATGATGGAGATAAGTATATCCTGGACACGTAATTTTACTTGATTAATGATAGACTGTTTCTAATTTAGACTCGTGGATAAATAATTTTCTTAATGAAATTAAGCACAAGAATTAAATTGCTTATTTTCAAATAATAAAGATGAACATGTTATTTTTATTTAATTTTGGGGTATTTGGAAATTTTTCTTAAGAAATATTTTAAAAAAAAAAAACAAATTATTGTTTTAAAATAAAATAAGAGTAAAACAAAAAGTAATACACGTATAACTTTTTAATAGTGAAATTTTGACTAGCAAGAAACTTGCTGCAAGGAAAAACAAGTCATACAAAAGCGATAATACTCTATTTAAATAAAATTTAGTCATAATATTGGTTTAAATATTATGATAGTGTGATATATATTTATAAAAAATTTGTTGCCAACATAAGTTAATATATAATATAGATATCATTATTACTCTAATTTTTCATGATAAAAAACTTGAAAGATATGAACAAGATTATAAAAAAATTTATGAATTTATTTCGCTGAAAATGACCGATAACTCAAAAGTAGAGACCAATTTGATATCTTCAAACATCGTTTGTGTTTTTCCTGCAAAACTGACAAATACCAAACTCGTTTACCTATACTATGCTACATATATTTTGCACTATTAGTGACTATTACAGCTATTCTTTCAAAATATATCACAAATAAGCTTAAAAATTTTGTTCAAGAAGGAAGAATTGGACATCACAAGTAACTGAGTGATCATGCACATGAGGAGAGGGAACATAAAAAAATATCACTATGCTGTAATTATGAAAAATCAAAAGAGATACAGAACAAAGCAAGCATGGAATCAAGAGTCACTCTAGCAAAAATACACTATTAAAAAAACCATTAGACACTAGTTTATATGCATAAGGATTAATAAATCGTATTAATCGAGTATAGAAATAATGGAAAAAATATATACTTCAAGGTGTCAAATTCAAACTGATAGATAGGACACTGAGAGTTCTTTAAATAATCTCTCTTGACTAAATTAGTTAATATTAATAAAACATTATGAAGAGAGCGCCAAAGAAAATATTTTAATTTCGAAATAATCTGAATGGACAAACACTTTTTCAAATTTCCAACCGAGGAATTATAGAAGAAGAAGGATGATTGTCCAAACCCAAAATATGATTACTATGCATCAAAAGTTTATACCAAAATGAACACTATATTGGCCATCCCTTGTGTAACCTTAAAATGATAAATTTAGAGTGCTAAGAGGTGCAACTGCAACCGATAAAATTGATGCAGTATATTGCCATGTAAAGAGGTAAAATACAAGCTGATAGTTTCAATCAATAACATTATGAGCAAGTCCTAAGACAACTAAGAATCAGACCAAATACGAGTATTTGAATAAGAACTTTTTTTCCTGAGAAACTATTAAAATCTGGTGCTTTATTACCTCGTAGTTGAAATACAATCGTACATACTTCCTTATTGATGAGTATTTTGCTCCATTTACAAAAATTGAATCCTCAACTTAATTTAAAATGAGAAGAGTGTAAGAGGTGCAACTGTCATAAAATTGATGCAGCCTGTTGCCATGTAAAAAGGCAAAATACAAGCTGATAGTTTCAATCAAGAATATTATGATCAAGCCCTGAGGCAATCAAGGATCAGACCAAATGCGAGTATTCGAATAACAACTTTTTTCCAGAGAAACTATTAAAATCTGGTGCTTTGTTGCCTCCTAGTTGAAAGACAGTCGTAGATACTTCTTTATTGATGAGTATTTTGCTTTATTTACAAAAATTGAATCCTCAACTTAACTTAAAATAAGAAGAGTGTAAGGGTGCAACTGCTACTGATAAAATTGATGCAGTCTTTTGCCATGTAAAGAGGCAAAATACAAGCTGATGATTTTAATCAAGAACATTATGATCAAGCTTTGAGGCAACAAAAAATCAGGCTAAATATGAGTATTCGAATAAGAATTTTTTTTCAGAAAAATTATTAAAATCTACTACTTTATTATCTCTTAATTGAAAAATAGTGCTACATATTTTCTTAGTATTTTGTTCTATTTATAAAAATTGAATCCTCAATTTAACTTAAAAAAGGAGAAGAGTGTCTTACCATTCATTCTAATATTCGTCTATTAATATGATTTTTTTAATAAACCACTCTATTACGATGATATGATACGCAGCCTAAAACACTCTATAATCCCCGGTTTGGATATAAATAAGAGAGGTGCAAATTTAACAGCAATACAACGGGAAAGCTGATTTGTCCTGATCATGGGATGAAAAGAAACATCAACATCATCCACGTGGGCCTAAGACAAGTGGACAAAGGCCAATCCATCCAATTAAGCTTCACTGCAGACATAATTGAGATCATATGCTGACGTCAGTTCACATATGCCTTCACAGATCTGACCTGGCCGCCTTGCTTCAATTGACCCATGCGTGTTTTTCGCCAATTGTGGACCCCTATTAGCCTAATAAGCAATTAAAAACTGCCACTCGTCTATTATTTTACCCTATTTCTATTTTTTACTTTTTACCACCACTTTTTTACTCCCCTTTTTGCTGCGTATATAAGGACACCTCAGGCTTCAAATATTGCGTACACCAGTCGCACTGCACCTGCAGAGTGGAGCACACCAAAATAGCAACATTCCTAGAACCTCAAAAAATCAAAACCAATTTCACATGGATTCCTCCATCTTTCATTCTCCAAATTCCGATTTCTCATCGGAATATTCCTTGGGATCGCCGGAATCTTTCTACAGCCAATCCTTCAACCAAGTTCCTCTCCCTTTCAATGAAAATGACTCGGAGGAAATGCTTCTCTATGGGCTAATCTCAGAGGCAACCCAAGAAACATCCAAAAGATGTTACTCTAATAGAAACTATACTAAGGAAGAAGAGGTTAGTTCTGTAATCAAAGGGAATCCAAAGAAGGAGATGAAGTCTTTCAGGGGTGTTAGGAGGCGGCCATGGGGGAAATTTGCGGCGGAGATAAGGGATTCAACCAGGCATGGGATAAGGGTATGGCTAGGGACATTTGATAGTGCAGAGGCAGCTGCTCTGGCTTATGATCAAGCTGCTTTTTCAATGAGAGGAGCTGGGGCTGTACTCAATTTCCCAGTAGAAATAGTGAGGGAATCACTCAAGGACATGAAGTACAGTGAAGAAGAAGAAGGGTGCTCACCTGTAGTAGCTCTAAAGAGGAAGCACTCCATGAGAAGGAAAATGATGAGCAGAAGCAAGAGAGAGAGGATAGAGAATGAGGTAGTTTTGGAAGATTTAGGTGCTGATTACTTGGAGGAACTTCTCACTTCATCTGAGAATGCTATAAGACCTTGGTGAACAATTATTTAATATTTTTCTTAATTAATTATCTTCATTTAATCTTTTTGTAATTGCTTTTCTTCACCTTTCAGCTGTATGATGATTATATTTTGAATATGGCTGTTTGTGATCTCGATGACCACTTCTCTTTCTTTTCTTTTTTTTTTTTATTTAAGTTTTTCATTTCATCCTTTTTGCCCTGTAAAGTTTATAGCTTGTGGGTATCAACCACATATCAAGAATCAATCAAATGATATGACTGCTAAATATGGATCTCACTCCAGTTAACTCTGCGATAAATATATTTAGTTTAATAAAAAAAAAAAAAACAGATTGCACTCTGTAAAGCCAGGACAGAGTGGATAATTTTATTCACAAAATTACAGCAAAGAATTCTCTTTTTTTAATATTTTGTTACTTGGAAAAAAAAGTTCTATATTAATATTAACCAGGGAAAATCAGTGTGATCTTGTATCTCTCAATTATTAATTATATTTATTATTTAATAAATTTTCTTTGTCAAATGATGAAATATACATTCAGAAATGGTATTATCTTATATATATATATATATATTTGGAGCAAAATTTTGGATATATTTGGTGCTAATGTTAAAATGAATATTATAAGAATTCCAGAACAAGTAATATATATAAAACTTTTTAAAAAACATTCGGAGTTTGGGTTGCATTTATATTGGAGTAATTATCGAAAAAAAAATACTCTCTCTATTTTATAATTTTTATTTTTTAAAAATTATTGTTATTTTTTATAATATAATAACATATAAATTGATTATTATGATTTTATTTCATTTTTTTAAATAAATATTTCTAAATAGAATCATAAAATAATGTTTTTTTTTTAAAGAAATTAAAGTTTTTAACAACAATAGAACTCAAATTGAAACCTTATATGGTAACATTTGCTACTCATGTTTGTGTAGTTGAAGCCTAACTTGAAGTGATTTTAGAAAAGACAGTATGTCTTCAAAGGAGGATGAACTAAAACCTAATTAAGAATATGGCATTTTCTTTTCTTTTCCCCTTTTGAAAAGGAATAGCATTTTCTTTTTTACAGAAACCTTTAACAATCTTATAAAGATAGACTTTGAGTTTGACAAGCAAGTAGAAACTTGCTATTCCTTGTGCAATTATTTATTACTAGTTGGAACCTTAAAAAGTGATTTTTTTTTAAAAAAAAAATATATATTTACAAGTGAAATATACTTTATGCAAATTTTAATATTTTTAAATCAAAATCCAATGTGCCACCAACTCTATAACTAAATTTCAAAGTATATACAAGTAAGAAATATTTGAAAAATCAATATGCACATGTTAAATTCAATACAACAAATAATGAAATTTCAGAACAGTTTTTTATTATAGACAAATAAAAATAAATAACTTTAACGGCGTGGCTTTGGACTCAACGGTCATGGCTAGAAGCTTCCAATTGGTAATAGCTTGATCGTCAATGAAATTAGTTTAATGATAATTTGAAAAAAGAAAAATTTAGAATTGAAGAAATTATAGTAAGAAAAATAGAAAGAATCACGTGCAATTTGATTGGTCAAAAGGTCAATGTTTTGATTAGTCAATTCAAAGGCAAAATCCTTTAAGAGTGTAATACTTGATAGATAGAGGATGTCGTTTTCAATCCTGAGTGGTTAACTGAACTTGGTCGCACCCATGCCTATCTTCTGGATACACACACTTTTGTTTAATCATCAAACTTTTATAAAAATTTCTAATCACGAATTCATATAAAATTTATATTATAAATAAATATAAAATAAATTTAAATAAAAATTATCTCAAAATTATAATTTTAAAAAATTTAATAAAAAATTAGTCTCTATTTAAAGTATACAAAAATTTAATTAATAAAAAATATTTTTTAATTAAAAAAATAACTTCCTCATTCAAATCAAATAGTCATTTTTCACATTTTGATATTTTTATCAAAATTTATATATAATTTTTTAATATATTTTATTTTTAAATTAAAATTAAATAATAAAAAAATAAATTATTTTATTAAAAAATATTTTTCATAAAAATATTTTGTATTATTTTGTACACACAATATTCAAATATTTTAAATTAAAATATTAACTTTTATCTTTCATCTCTTTAAGAAAAGATAAATATAGAGGATCCATGTAAACAAACAAAAGAAAAGAAAGAGAAGGAAAGATTAAATAAAGGGATAAAATTGTAAAATTGGGAGATGAAATATAAAATACAATATTCAATTATTAATAGTATCTAATAAATACTAATAAGGTGATGTGAAAATTATATCTCGCTCAATCTGAAAAACATCAGATTTTATTTTTTTAATCTCTAATTTTCAGTTTAAAAAAATATATTTATACAAAAGTGGACGTGAAAACTTAAATTTAAAAGATTAAATCATTTATTTTAAATTATTTTTATATCCGACGCAATGGAAAATAAATTAATTTTTAAATTGATAATATTTTTTTCAAAAAAAAAAATCCCTCTCATCACATTAACTGTGGATCCTAATTAATGACACATACACTAAATCTTTGAAAAACAACCCCTTAGCCATCAATTGTGAAAAAGACTCATCTTAACTTATTCCAAGTTTGGAAAAATTTTAAGCAAGATTTTCAAAGAATTTGTGGGTCCTAGCTTGTCAAAAGGAAAAATGAAAAAGTCCCTAAAATAGTAAAACTCTATCTAATTGTCACCTCTTCTATTTTCAGTTCATTTTCAGCTATTGTGTACAAAAATTTCAATGGAGGGTTATGACTACTAACTAACCATATACAATTCATAGCGTTATCAAAAAAGAAATACTGAATAACTCATAATACGACAAATTAAGTATAATAAAGGCGTGTAGGAATGTCAACATTTGATTGATTTTTGGAATTATTATTAAGGAGTGGGAATGAACAGTAGAATAGATGGGTTATCTGATATCATTCTCATATCATAGGAACCCATTTACAGCAGTATTAAGCCACCAAATCATTATTAATGGGCCTATTTGTTAACATAATGACATGATCAAAAGGAAGAAGAAAGTAAAAAACAGCTGTAAGGTAAAAGTATTATCAAATTAAGCCACCAAATCCTAGAGATTTGTTCAGGAATCTTGGAAACTCGTCTCATCGACTCCGGTGGTGGATAAGCAGAGTGGAGTGGGCCTGTCTAAGAAAAATGGTGGACTGCTGAGCTTGATAAATTCTCCACAATGCTTTCCTTTTTTTTTTTGGCTCAGCTTAAGTTTCTGCTGTCTAACAGTGAAAATAATTGGAGATTTAAATGAGATATGCCTTTAATTAACATCTTTGATTTGGTATTTGAGTAAATAATCACGTATTACATTTCATTCTATTTCCGCCCATGCATGCATGGTCATTTTATTTCCAAGTATAATTCTGAATACCATATATATTGTTGCCCTTGATTTCCTTTCGACATTGGGACATATTTTGATGAATCCCACTGATTTGTAATTTTGTGTTAATTGTCTTTTTCTTAATTAACTATATCTCCATCGATTTTGAGTGAAATTCATGAATCGTGGGATATATACCAACCCATGTAAAGTTTGTGAACAAGTCAGGTTTACTTCAAGATACTAGTCTTCTCATCTTCTGTATAAAGCATGCAGCGTATTTATCCTTTACATGACTCAACCAACCAAAATTTCTATAGCTCATCACTTTGATCGAACTTAGAAGAGCAGAAACACATAGATAAAGTAATGAGTCTTATTCCAAAAATACGTAAGTGATTACAAGTAGCATTCACTGCTTGACAATGATAAATATAAGGATCGATGTGCCTGGTGGCCACCACTGAAGGGCAACCACTGCAGTAATAATACGAGTTCTATAAATGAAAGATATATATAAGCTCTTATTCAACTGGTAATGTATCTGTATTAGTACTAACTCAGTAGGCATTGATTGGTGGAGGTGCGTTGTGGTATGGACTAGGTGGATCCTTATGTGGAATGGGAGGAGGCATCATCTTCCGTGGTGGCTTTTGAGGAGCTTCACCACTCTCCATTGGAGGCTGTGCTGGAAAGTGATCATGAGGTGAAAATGGCTTATGGATTGGTGGCAAAAATGATGATTTGGGAGGTAGAGTTGTTGGCTTGTGTTCTGGTACTGGTTTCACTACTTTAGGAGGTTCAGCTGGGGTAAATCGCTTATGCCCTAGGCCGTAATCTTTTCTAGGAGGTTTATGGGAAGGTATTGGTGGCTGGGGTTCGGGGGCTGGCTTCTCTATAGGAGGTTTATGAACTGGCATTGGTGGCTTGTGCTCAGGGGCAGGTTTGGGGCTAAAAGCAAGTCGAATGTGCTCATAGTGAGGTGGTAAGTGATGATCAGCCAAGGAAGGAGTGGTGAGAGCAACCACGCCAATAAGCAACACTAGCAGGTATGTGTTAGACATTTTTGAGCTTCGATCGATGGTCTATAACTGGAAGAATCAAGACCCTTTTATAACGGTCTGGTTCCTACAGTGGCAGAAGACTTGTCCAAAACCGATTCATTAGGTTTCCTACGTAAAATTCAGAAATGAAACAAAATTCTGGTGACTTTAGGTAATAAATGGGCTCCACAGTTACTATATGTCAGCTGGAAAATTGGAAAAATTAGGCGAGATTTGCTGACTGTAAAACAGAGAGAAGGTTTGAGAAGCAAAGGTTAATCTTCTGTATTTCCCTCGTATCTTCGCAAATGTCAACTTTCACATGAAATTCATATCATATGTTTCCGTTCATAGTATATGAAAATAGAGAAATTATCAACTATGTGCACATTGCATTAACAATCATATAGAGATATTACATGCTTGCTTTGAGTAAAGAACATATAAAATTAAATATTGGAGTTTACGCATCTGTTTCTTTCCCTTAAAATTGCTGACAAGGCATATGGAAACATGTGACATTTCCACACTCAACCGAAGAAAAAAAACTGAAATTTTAGGAGTGGATCTGGTAAGAAACCATAATGTCTTACCCAATTATTGATAGAGACGTTTGACATGCTAATTTGAAATTGAAACTCGGAGTTGAGTTTCTTATAATGACTTTGTGAACCTAGCACAGATTTTATGTTGCCCAACGTATTAAAAGTGTAATTCAAGGTCTTCTAATATTTGTAGTTAATTATTTTTAAGAATGTAAATATACATTGGATTTAAGTTCTAGCTGAAAATCAATAAAAAAATTAGTTAGCATCTGATTATAATTAATTTAATTAATTAATTGATGAATAATTAACAACTGCTATTTGAGGTGAAGTTTGGTCAATGTTTAATTATTTTAATTTAAAAATCATTAATGAAGTACTTAAAATTTTATTATTATACTCAGTATTACAATTTTTATGAAATAATATAAAAATGAAAAAATTACGCGTTATATTCTACGATCAGATTACAGAAATCAATGCATTAATTCTTGTTTTCGACTTTATCGAATTAAATCCATTAATCATTGAAATATATATATATATAATTTGAAAAGTTAAAATATCTAGATCAAAGTAATCTATATATATTAATAATAATAAATAATTTCCTAAAAAATAGTTAGTGTTTAATGATATTTTAATTAAAAAAATTGACTTGTTAGTAATTATGAGCAAATATCAAGAATGTAAAATAATTAACAAGGACTTATTATAACTCATTATGATCAAACCTCAAGAATGTAAAATAATTGATTTTGAACTTTATGCTGTATTCCAAACATGTCATATACCGTTTATGTGCGTGCGTTTGAGTTGTAAAAATAAAAATTCAGAACTTAGCTATTTTTTTGAATGAATATAATCATAACTTTTTATTATTATTATTTTGTAATTAACTACAAATTCTAGATATTTTTTTATAAGATAATTTGCATAGATGATATACTCTTAAAAAAAATATAGACGATATAGACTTTATTTTATAATATAAATTTTTTAATTATTTTTCAAACTATCTAAATCTATTTAATCATATATAAAAGTAGATATTAATATGGTAATTATAAGTAGAAAAATATATGAATTACAAATCGTTTTGGTTGAAGGAGATTGAGTTTCTTTTTTTAATTTATTTTTAATGTTTGGGGATTAATTTTAAAAGTTAGGTCTTAGATTGGAGTTAATTTTTCTACTCTCTTTATATATTTAGGAAGACAATGTGGAAGTGGAAGCGTTAATTGGGACCGATTTTTCACATGAAGGGGTCCATCATTGGCTACTGGCTAGTCGAAAAGTTTGACAAATTGGCAAATTAAAAAGCCCTTGCTGCCTATTGACAGTGACTTTATGTAGAGGTGAATTCTAAGTAGAGAGATAAAGATCACTACATACTTTTACTTGGGATTATTTAATCACCTTTTGAATATAACACCGAAAGAAAGATGATGAAACTGTAGCAATGGCAGCCTAGCTAGTGCTGCTATGGTGGAAATTGATAAAATATCATTTGGCTCCCATAGTTCACATACAAACTAGCTAACAAACAATCTGTGTGATATATTCTATTGGAAAGTTATATGAGCTAATATGGTCCATTGATATCATTCTTTTTCTATCGAGTTGGTGTTTATGGTTTTATGATGTCTCTTTAGGTTCCATCGAGTTGAAACTTTTGACAAAATGGACAGTGTTGATTCTGTGTTGTGTATTGAGTTTATAAAATTAAACAAAAAAAAAATTAAAAAGGAAAATTCCTTTAAGATTTCACTTTGATTTCCTTTCAAAATTGAGAAAGAAAGTGATAAGAACGTTTTTAAAATTATAAAATATATTTCTATATTTATTAAATTGTTATTTAGAAATCTGGCTAGACATGCAATTATAGTTATATTATTTAGAAAATAATTTCCTTTTAATATTTGGTTCTATGCATTCAATCACAAACAAATTCCTTTTTATCGTGTGTGATATTTCATTTTTATGTTTGGTGCAAAGGTAGGTAAAATCCATTACTGAAACCAATTAATTAACACTAATAATTGTTTGAGGTAAAATAATTATTTATAATTAATAATCTAGTTAGCTTAACATGTTAAAATTTAAAATGTATTTTAATAAAAATGATTAATAAATATATACCTAATGATATACATGAAATCTTTTAGAAATTTTACACTAATTTATAGAACCATGAGCAGACATTTTTATCCAAGTTTTTTTAATTTGCACATGGTTTTAAGTATTCTATGAGCCAAGGGAAAATTACTATATGAATAAATTCTTATTACAGAAATGAAACGTAGGATTAATTACAGAGTGCAGATGTAGCTCGTATGAATATTTAAATGAAATTTATGAATTATAAAGTTTTGTGATACTAAAAATGAATTATTTAACTATAGTACATTAAGATCATGCAGATATTTTTGCCTACTAAGAATGAATTATTGTTACAAAATATATAATATACTTTCTTCAACTTTTTATTCATTACTATTTCATCTTATTATCAGAATATTCTGCATGTATGCAGAAAAGGGACACGACCAAAGACAATAATTTTTAACATTAATCTCTTTTGATGGGAATTCAAAATTTTATTTTCATTCTTCATTTGCAATTGCATGGGAGAATCTGCTAAATGCCATTTCTGTCTTGTAAAGATAAAAGCAATTTAGGAAACATAAAGTAGAATAATATTATTGAATATGGAATGCATATACGTATCAGAAACTTACATAGAAGATCTATCAGTGTTCATATCATGCTAAAGGACGAAGTTTCTGTTACTTATTGATAAGTATTTATATTTAAGTAAAACTAGCTAACTAGTAGGTAGCTAGCCAGAGCATTCAGTTGGCTGGTGGAGGCTTATGGGGTGGCTTGTGCTTTGGTGGAAACTTCTCTCCCTTTCCCCTGCCCTTGTGTGAGTCTTCCACTACTTCTTCCTCAGCGAAAAGGCGTCTACTTCCTGTTGGAGGCTTATGGGGTGGTTTATGATGCGGAGGCTTGTGTTTTGGTGGAAACTTCTCTCCCTTTCCCACGTGTGAATCCTCGACTATTTCTTCCTCAGCCAAAAGATGTCCGTGGGGTGGCTTGTGCTTTGGCGGTGGCTTCTCTCCCTTTCCCTTGCCCTTATGTGAGTCTTCAACTATTTCTTCCTCAGCCAAAAGATGTCCGTGGGGTGGCTTGTGCTTTGGCGGTGGCTTCTCTCCCTTTCCCTTGCCCTTATGTGAGTCTTCAACTATTTCTTCCTCAGCCAAAAGATGTCCGTGGGGTGGCTTGTGCTTTGGCGGCGGCTTCTCTCCCTTTCCCTTGCCCTTATGTGAGTCTTCAACTACTTCTTCCTCAGCGAAAAGGCGTCTATATCCTGTTGGAGGCTTATGGGGTGGTTTATGATGCGGGGGTTTGTGATGAGGTGGGAACTTCTCTCCATTTCCCTTGTGACGTTTAAGAAAATCCTCTTCCTCCTCAACTAAAAGGTGACCATGTGGGGGCTTGTGTTTTGGAGGTGGTTTATTGGGTTCACCTTCGGGAGGATCATGGTGAGGTGGTTTCTTGGGTTCACCTTCGGGAGTATCATGGTGATCATCAGCAAGCGATGAGGGGGTCAAGGAGAAAATCACTGCTACTACGAGCAGGAACAACACTAGGAAGCATTTAGGAGAAGACATCATTGTTTTGGTTTATGGGTGTGGTGCATAAAGCAGAGGGTTTGGTGTCCCTTTTATAGTATTACGTGGTTGGACCTATGTCGTCACCACTCATGTCACCATGCAACTGGCTTCTACCACGAAAAGACATCCATTATATTATAGTAAAAAATCTCATATAAAATTTACTATAAATATTTTTTTTTCGATATTAGAATAAATGTTGTACATATAACACTGAAATAATTTTCCCCCAATACAGCAATGCATTTACAACTTTAGCTAGTGACAAATTTCCATTGGCAAGTAATGGGTCCCAATTGAGTTGAAAACTTAAGCTAATTACTTTACCGCCCAGTAGGACAATGCATTTACAACTATGGCTAGGGATAAATTATGATGGATATTCTACGATCGATGAAACATAAGTGAGAATGGAGAAAAAGCAAATTACTGATTGGAATACCTACGTCCCACCAGCCTAACTAGAAAATGCAATTGGTAATGCCAAGTGGTAGGAAGCGACAACATAGATCGACATAATTATTTTCATATATATTAAGAAAATATAATTAAAATAATAAATTAAATTTATATTAAACTATATAGTAAAATTAATTAACTTATAAAAATATACTAGTTATATGTGGTTTTCCGATCCCATTCCAAATTTAACATGATATTTAAGAAAAACAAAATCCCTAACCATCTGGTTTTTTTTCCACAATAATGGTAATCATTCATGCCGCTATCATTCGTAATTTTCCATTTGTTTTCAGAATAACTTTCCATTTGGTGATTTTATATATTAAATTTATTATTTAATAAAACTATTATCGAGATATATTTTTAATAAAAAGTTATTATAGTAAAAAAAAATTATCTTAATGGGACTAAGGATTTCAGAATTTACCATTTTATATTCTTATTTTTCCTAAATTGATTTCAATGGTCAATTAAATTGAATCCTTCGTAGTTAAAACCCTAGTGCTTCTAGGTTTTTGTGACTATACGTCATTGCTGCCCATCAGTTTATAAAAAACACTAATGGTTTACATAGTTTTGTTTTTTCCAGTGAGGGGGCAGCTCATAGTGCGCTCTAAAGGTGAAAGCCGATGATGAAAAAGGTGGTAAATCGCAAGTTCTCTCCATTTTGTTCTCTTGTCGGCATCGTTAATTTCCTTGTTCTAAAGGTTTCATCTTGGTCTCGGCGATGAAATTCTTGGTTTGATCTTCTTCTTTTTTGTGGCGTCGATGTTCATTGTTTTCTTCCAATTTTCACCGATGCATAAGTATTTTAAATATTATTATAAATATTAATAATTTTCCTTTATTCATTATTATAAATATTAATATTAAAGAAAAAGTATTTTAAATTAAATTTCGAATTGATATATTTTTTTTAATTATGATGATATTAAAAACTAAACCTCAATCATACTCTAAACTGTATATCTACTGTTTCTATTGCAATATTTGATTAAATTTGCTGATTTGTCCCTCCTAGGGTATATCCTAGTGTTTCTAGGTTTTTGTGACCGTAAGTCATCGCTGAAACAGTGTAATGTAATTTTTTATATTTATAATTAATGTATTATTTTAAAACATGGAAGACATAATGTAATTTTTTTATATTTAAGGTCACAGCAAATTAGATAAAGATTAATTCATATTTAAAAAATAAATTTAGAGAATTTATAGGACATAATAGTGACTTGCGATCTTGAACATGAAAGACATCACTGCATAAATATATTACAGAAAGCCGCAACTTACATATTTCTATATATATATAGCAACTAGTGGTAGCTACTAGTTTAATATTGAGTCATCCATGCATGCATTAATTTGAGAGTGACTGGATCCATCATCTCTTATTTATAGTAGATATATATGCACTCAATATAGCATGGATGGATATTGGTGGTGGGAGCTTAATCGGATGATGGAGGCCTGTGGCTGTATGGTGGTGGTTTCTTCTTCGCCGGTGGCCTGTGTATTGCGTCCTCTGTATCAACTACAGGAGGGTGTCCAGGCTTGTGTGGTGGCGGCACTCCCTTGCGCTTATATGGCTTGTCTTTATCAGGGATTGCCTTCTCTTGATGATCACCAACTCCTATTGTTCCATCAACCGAACTGGGTGGCCACTTCTTTGGGGGTCCATGGTGTTTGTCTGTTGGTTCAACTGAGGCGTATCCCTCTGCAGGAGGAGGCTTGTAAATTGGTGGCGGGTTAATTGGTGGCCTGTATTGGGCAAGAGAGTGGGTAATGAGTAGCACCACCGCAAGAAACAACACCAGCAAGTACTTGGGAGACATTTTAATTTTGGGCTACTTGAGGATGAGGAAGGTGAATGCCTGCATGGGCTTTTTATAATGGACTAAGCCCTATAACAGCAAGACAAGTGTCCTTCTCTGTTGGCCTTTTTGTCACGTGTACATTTATATCCATGATAGGGGGGACACACTGTCAAACACTGAGCCGGAATTTTGGACCATATGCTAAAGTAACAATTAGAACACGAAGATAACTACCAACACATAAATCCTAATCTTTGTTTAAATATTTTAAAGTTTAGATGTATAATTTATTTATAAAACTGAGGTACTTCACACTTAATTAACAAAGTTTTAAAAAATAAATACTAAAACTTTTTACTTACATCCTTTTATTATTTTTTTTATTAAAATTATGTGTATTTGCACTTTAATTTAGTATATTTAATATATTAATTTGAGTGTATATAGCAACTTTGGCTTTTCCGAATATATATAAAAAGTTAGAGTAAAATGAAGGGGTAATTCTCCATACAATAAGGATATTAAAATTTTTTTTCAATAAAATTAGATTAAGGTATATGTGCGGCCCATTATAATTTAGTAACAATTACATAAGGAATTAAACATATAAAAATGTAATATTTAATTTGGTGGATGGAGGTTTTTGCTTTTTATCATTTGAAAATTGGAAAAAAAAGACAATTTGTGTTTGAAAATTTTGGCAGTGTGGAAGTGATTCTATGAACGAAGATCGTTTTATGGTTTAAATTAACAGCGCCTTTTCTCCAATTTCCACCTAATTTTATGACCGTGAAAAGGACTGGAGTGGGACTCAAGTCACTCAACTAAATTGCATGATAACACATGATATGATGTGTACGTCTATCTACCATTCTCATGCACCTTCGAGTGCTTTGATTTTGGTGGCCAATCTAATAAAATAAATTATGTTATTTTTAATAATTTATAGATTATAAATATAGCGGGTAACGTTGAATACATAGAAAATGAGTTAATTATTATTATTTTTATGAGAATGGATATAGAAAAATATGAATCACTATTGATGATTTAACGACTTCACTGCTCAATTATAATCCACCTGTCTTCATAACATATCGATGATTTGATGACTTTACTATTAAACTGATGATTTAATGGCCTTACGACATGATGGTTCAAGTCTTGATGATCGACATAAACGATCTTATAACAGATTGATTTTTTATAATCAACCTGACGTCTATCGATCTAATGTAGGAATGTCAGGCGGGCGGGTTTTCACGGGTACTCGATCCGCCCAAATCCTATTAGGACGGATTTATATTTTTACAAAACGGATTTGGGCGAATTCGGGTTTGAAAAATTTTACCCGTATCGAATTCGGGTAGGGTTTCCTCTCTCCGTCGGCATCTCTCTCCTTCGCTTCCCTTTCTATAGTTCTCAGTCGACGCCTCTCTCCCACTTCACAGACGACAGCCGGCAGCCCAGTCGGCACCGGCGACATCTCCTTTCTCTCCCCAGCGACGATAAATCTTCTCTCTCCACAGTCAGCGATATCTCCTTCGCTCTCTCCAGTCGGCGATATCCCACTTCCCAGTCAACGCCTCTCTCCCCGACTTCACTGACGAGTGCCGGCAGCCCAATCGACACCGGCGACGTCTCCTTTCTCTTCCCAATCGACGATAAATCTTCTCTCTCCCCAGTTAGCAATATCTCCTTCTCTCTCTCCAGCGGCGATATCTCCGACTTCCCAGTTTGAGACAACTCTTCCCTCTCCCCGGTCAGCATCGGCGATATCTCATTCTCTCTCCCCAGTTGGTGACATCTACTCTTTTTAATTGACGCTTCTCTCCCCCACTTCACTGACTCTAGAGACGTCGGCGACATCTTCTTTGACTGGAACTAAAAATCTTTAATAGCAAATATATAAATCATTATTTACTGGGTTGCTGGTTATTGTCATTGAATATTTCTCCTCCTACTGCTGGTTTGCTGGGTTGTGCAACTGTTAGGTAGTTTGTTTGGTAGTTTTTGTCATTGAATTGAATCAAAAAATCAGGTTCGGGTATTGTGCGAGTATTGTTAAACGGGTTTGGGACGGATTCAGATAGTAAAATTAAAATATTAAACGGATTTGGGACAGGTTCGAGAATTGTATATATAATTGGGTTCGGGTTTGGGTACTCTCAATTTTGCGGGTACCCTACCCGTTTACATCCCTAATCTAATAACTATTGACTTGACGACTGACCTAATAACTATCGACTTCACGATCGATCACCTGATTACTTGATGATCTGATATGACCGATCGACCCAATGACTAAATGACTTGATGACTTAACGACCTGACGACTTGATGACTTAACGACCTTATGTTCTTATGACAGATTTCACAACAAAGTAAATTAAATTATAAATATAAAAGGGTTGGATCGAATAAATTTGATCGGATACAAAAATAAACTATTTAAGAAGCAAATAATTAAAAAGATTAATCAGGTCAAGAGAATATCTAGTTTCAGGAATATCTTAGTATTAATTCTCAAAATTGATCATAAATACAAGTATGTTTGACTTAATTTCTGGTCAATCAGTTACAGATATTGATACGGTCTAACAATCTAATCTTCTTTTAGATAATAGATTGAAAATGATCAGCTCACTAGTTAGCCCCTAATCAACAAACAATTCTCATGATCAGTCCAGAGATTTAATTTGATAACGGTATTAAAAATTAGGAAAACCTAACTCTAATCAAGAAGTTCACACCAGCGCGACTATTAAATCAGAATGTGTTATTCCACAATAAAAAAATTGTTTATCACAAATATCAAATTTACAAGTGATTACAGATTTAATAAATCAGAATGACGGTATACTATTTATTCAATTGAACGATTGGTTATACTGTATCAACTAAATAAATAATAATCTCAAAAATAAAAAAATTAATATAGAAACCATAAATAAGAATGAGAATTAAGATTGATTCGATCTCACAATCATCGTGAAATATACGTCAAAAGTTTTCTAGCCAGAATAAAGAGAATTAACTGTTGGAGCCAATGTAAAACAAATGGTAAAGTATCAAAAATTTCAAAAGCTAACTATATCTTAATTTAAAGAATCTTCTACGTTTTACAAGGGAATTCTAAACTAAAGAAAAATAAAAGAAAAATAAAAGAAAATTCCTTTAAAAAGAAAGTGAAAATTCAAAATTTTCTATTCTTTCTAAAATCTTTTCTTTTTAAATTGGTTTATTTAATTTAATAGAGAATTAGATATGAAAATTCCAACAATATTATATAAGTAGTGTCAAGATCTATCTTGCTTGAGGTTTATTCCATGGTTCAATTCACTTATTGTGGTTCAATTCACTTTTTAGTATAAGTTATTTGATGTAATCTGTGCTCACAGCGTGAGACGTCACCAAAACTTGTTTCGCTACTTTACCTTTAATTTTTGTTTAAAATTTTCAATTAAGAACTTTTCATTTCAAAAAGTAGAAAATTTATCAATATTACAAAAATAAATAAATATCCATAATTCAACAATTTCATTAAAAAAACATACTAAATAGATAAAATTAACACCATATGTAAATCTAAAGTTGGCCTTAAGGAAAGTAATGCATTAAATCTGTTATGAGTCTGTGAATGCATATACACAGGTTAAGTTTGAGAGGTGTAAGCCTAATTTAATTCACATCCAAACTATTTAAAAGGAAGTTTTGCCTCTACCATTATAAATTATATTTGAGAAGAATACATACATATATACATGTCTTCCATACCATCCTCAAACATATCTCATTCTTCCTTATGGATTTCCCTTCACAACATCTAATTCCTTCTCAGTTCCCACCAACAGGGACGGATCTATGGGCTAAGGGGCCATGGCCCTAAAATTTTCTAAGTTATTTAGAGAGATTTAAGTAATTTTTTTTTTAATTTAAAGAAAAATTATTATTAAGTCTCTTACTTTTAAAAAAAATATATCAATTCATCCATATTTAAAAATTATTTAATTAAATTTTTTTATATTTTATAAAATTAAATCCTTTAATTTTTATATCAAAAAATTCATTAATTTATCTTGAATTTATATTATTTAATCTATATAATTTTAATTATATGTATTATCTAATCTCTATAATTTTAGATATTCATACTATTTTAGCGGTCTATCTAGTCAAAACTAAAATAGGTTGATTAACTATTTTTTCATCAACAGATTAAATAATTTAATTTCATAAAATATAAAAATATTTTAATGTATAAATAACTAATAAAATGTTTAAAAATTTAAAATTTTAATAATAATTCTCTTATAAATAAAACTCGTAACTCTCAATATTATTTTTATAGCAATTACCCTCACACATATATTCCTCTCCATCGTTATTTTTTTTACAATTTAAAAAAAATTTATTTCTAACCTTTAAAATTTCAACTCCAGTATTTAACTTAAATTTTTTTTCTTTTTAAATATATATAAAATAAATTGTTGGATTATTATTTAATTTATTTTTATATATCACATTTATTATTAAAAAATAATATTTTTTCTTATAGTTCTAATTAAATTTAAATATTAATTTAAAATTTTTATTTTTAATATGAATATAAATAGAATTTTTTTTTGAAATGATTGAAATTAAAAATATTATTTCAAATAAAATTAAACTCTCTTATTTAAATTTCTATCGGTTGAGCTACTTTACTGTGTGATGCATAGTTAAAATGCTCCCTGCCGGATCTGGTTCTGCGTCAACTCAGGTCCTTTCTTGGGCCTCTAGGGCCTGGGCTAAAGTTGTATTGTTAATTGTTTGATGGACTTAGAATAGATTTTATCATTAAAATAATAATAGATCCTGCAATGCTGATTCTAAAATAAAATAAAATTTTTTATTTTTTGATGTGTGGGCTGCAGAAACAGTTTTCGTTGTTCCATAATTATTTTTGAGAAAATATCAGACTCTGATTCACAGCTACCTAATCCATTTGGCAGAAGACATGGAACGCAGACACTTGTTCTCAATGCTCGGCCATTTTCCAAGAAGCCAACCTCCAAAACGCGTTAACCCTGGCTCTAAGCCAAATGAGCGTAACCTGACGATCCACGTCACGCGCTTTCCGCGTGACAACAACTGCAAGAAGACATGAAACCGTTCCGTTGTCGGACATTGGTGTCTTTATTAAAGGACTACCTCTACCAGTTTCATTATCAGTGAATTCAATTTTTAATTAAATTGAAATAATATAATAATTCATTTGTTCATTCTTCTCTTGATTTTTGGTAAGAAAATGACAACTTATTTTTTAAAACTTTTACTTGTATAGGAAGTTTTCCAACATGTCAATTTTCAATTATATAATCGCTCATACTATTAATTGATTTAATTATTAACCCTCTATTTTATTAGTTAAAATATATTTATTATATTAATTATTATTATTTTTTCTTCTTAATTTGAAAATTCAGCAAAATAATACGTGGTGAATAGTGATAAACCATGTATAATTCAAGTACAAGCTTATATCATCAAATTGGTAATGACAAAACCGTGCAATACGGTAGATAACGTTATCGTCTTTAGATAAACATTTATGATGTCCCACTTGTATACACTTATTGAGAAAATAAACAAATAATAGTTGTGGAAATTAAAAATTTTAACTATGCAACTTGGAAAGTCAAATGATTTTTTTTCAAAAGAAAAATACAGCTTTTATGTCTGAAACGCCAAGGTTTTGATATATATTTTTAATTTAAAATTCCAAGCGACTATATGAAATATTCAAAATATGGCATAAAAATATAATCATATGGTGTAATATGCAATTAGGATGAATATAGATGTCTCCTTGACTTGTGCCAAGAGTTAAGTTCCAGCCGTTTACGTCAATATCATATATATATATATAAATAAAAAAAGAAAAAGAAAAAGAAAAATTGCAATTGGCTTGTCATATGGATGGTCTACTCTATACGGTAGGCTACATGTATTAGATAAGATTAGAAGGATGATTGATTCATTGTTTAAACAAGCTTGAGAATGTTAATTAAGAGCTTCAGTTGATCCTGTAAGACATTTAAAAAAGTCAACCGGTTGACTTCTAAATAGCTGCTCTAACCAGATTCTTGTGTTAGATATATATAGAAAAGGGTGATTATCAAATTAATTACTTGCATCTTAATGATTAAATGAATTTTGATTTAATAGTAAAATTACAAAGGTTTGATATTCAAATAAGGGCAACCATAAAATATTTTATAATTATGTAGTTGTTAATTAAGTTTTTTTTATAATTGAATTAATATTAATAAAGAATTGACATGCATGGATAATAAATTTGACACGTTAACGTGTAGAATCATATATATGAATATACTATCAAAGGGAATTACCCATCAATTCACCAGCGTTGTTTTAAAATATGTATATATCCCAAATCACTTTCACGTAAATTCTTAATTTCAAAGTGTTTATATTGCAGCCGGCTACGTCAATCAAATTTATTAATATAATTATTATATTTATAAAGCTATCAATCAAACCCAATTCTCACTTGATTTAAGGGGCAATCAAGTTAGGTATAGGTTTATGAATGGGTTTAATAAATTCTCAAGACATTATAGAACTAATAATAATAATGTAAAATTATTATAAAAGTTGTTTGGCTATTAAAATAATTATTAATATTTACACTCACATCTTAACCTCACAATAAATATATATGAATAAATTTAAAAAATTTTAAATTTTATTTTTCCCGCAATTCTGAATTCCTATTTTCATTTAAAAAAAAATACTAATATTTATCGTGTTATTATAACACAATTTCCAACTAATCAAAAAGCTAAACTTGTAACGTGAGGGAAGGTATCTAATATCTATGTAGTACCAGCAGAGAAGAGGTGTAATTAATGTAAACAGATAAAAAAAGGTCATAAGATGAGGAGTAGACTCAAAGTGTTTACACTTTAAAAAGGTATATCCCATTATGCTGCCACTGATTCTGGTTGGTCTACGTTAGCCTGCGTTTAAATAGCAGGCCACACTCCTCTCTAAAAAACCACTCATCTCTCTCTCTCTCTCTCTCTTCATCCTGTCTTCTCTTTTTTGCTGTAGATTGAAGAAGCAGGTTAGCGACTCTCCAACCTCCTTTTCTTTCTTTATGCTCAAAACCCTTTTAGATATCAATCATGACAAGTTCCCAGTTCCTTGCATCTGGCAAATTTTGTATAGAATAGGACCACTTTGCTGTCCTTTTGCACTTTCTTTATAGCGTATGCATAACTGTTTATGACCAGTGCAAATAGTAGCATCCCACTTCTTGTCGTCGACGTTTATTTCCCTTTGATACATCCCCTGGTAGAGGCCAACTTAGAACTATCGATCCTCGTGTAAACAAAATTCCCAGTTTCTATATGCAGATATTCTTGTGTATAAACGGCCGTTTTTCTTGTGTTTGACAGCTGATCGATCTTGCAATACTGGTTTTTTTTTCATTATCTTTTCTTGTGTTTCACGTTTGGTTCCACTCCATTATTTCCGTTTCTGCCATGTAAATTTGGTGTATTTCTGGTTTAAAGTATTTGAAATTAGTTTTGCTTTTTAGTTGCTGTAATAGAGATTAGTTTATGCATGCATGTAGTAGGGCCATAATGCATAATTGAGAAGGAGATTTTTACTGATTCAGGGTCCATTATTTTTTATCAGTGGTTAATACAGTACCTCTCTGAAGCCGGCCTTGTCATTGTTTCTTTGTTATTTTCCATATGCTACTTCCTCTTTGGCTTGTTGGTACACGGCAAAATGTCCACAATATCTCAATTTTGAATTTTTTTTCGTTGAGCTATTGAATATTGATATTGTTGGGCAACAAAAAAGCAAGAAGATTTTCCTTAATTATCACTTAAAACAATATTTTTCCATTCAGTGACTTCGAATTCTAGCTATCACAGTTGTTGATTTTTCTTAATTAGCTTTTTAAATCCATAGTGGCATATTAAAATTTAAGCATGCTTCATCTAGTGGTTTATCTCTCTAATCCGGTGGTCTAGTTGGCGAAAATGAAAGTTTCTTAGAAAATTAAACATGTCACTGTGCCAAAATTCTTTTCCTTCATTGGAGTAGTTATTAGTTTATTTTATTATACCACTTGCCTTTTCCTTGAGAAGAGAACAAACGAATTCGACTACCATGTGATCAATGAAGTATACAAACTAATTAATGGCCTGTAACAGTGAGGAAATGCTTACCTTAAAGTCATATTAATTCGTGTTTATATTGTTCTTGTGCAGGTAAATTTTGGAATACAGGTTGGTGGGGAACAGGTCATGGCCAGAGAACAATTGGGAGTGCTTAATGCGCTCGATATTGCCAAGACCCAATGGTACCATTTCACAGCAATTGTGATTGCTGGAATGGGTTTTTTCACAGATGCATACGATCTTTTTTGCATCTCCCTGGTTACCAAGTTGCTTGGTCGCATATACTACACTGACTACAACAGCGAGAAGCCAGGTACATTACCTCCAAATGTAGCAGCCGCTGTTAATGGTGTTGCACTTTGTGGCACTTTAGCTGGCCAGCTCTTCTTTGGGTGGCTTGGTGACAAATTGGGAAGGAAGAAAGTCTATGGGATAACTCTACTTCTCATGGTTGTTTGCTCCCTCGCTTCGGGGCTTTCCTTTGGAAGTACTCCTGTGGGTACCATAATCACTCTTTGCTTCTTCAGGTTCTGGCTCGGATTCGGTATTGGTGGTGATTATCCTCTATCTGCCACAATTATGTCTGAATATGCTAACAAGAAGACTCGTGGGGCATTTATCGCTGCTGTGTTTGCCATGCAAGGATTTGGAATTTTGGCTGGAGGGATTGTGGCTCTAATAGTTTCAAGTGCATTTGATCACAAATTCAAGGCCCCCCCATACTCAGTTAACCGACATGACTCACTTGCTCCTCAAGCTGACTACATTTGGCGCATAATCTTGATGTTCGGTGCCCTTCCCGCTGCCCTCACTTATTACTGGCGCATGAAGATGCCTGAAACAGCACGTTACACAGCTCTGGTTGCTAAGAATGCAAAACAAGCTGCCGCAGATATGGCTAAGGTGTTACATGTTGATCTTGAAGCAGAGGAGGAGAAGGTACAGAAGTTAGCTGCAGATCGATCCAATTCGTTTGGATTGTTCTCTAAGGAATTCGCCAAGCGCCACGGCCTTCACTTGCTAGGAACCACAACAACTTGGTTCCTGCTGGATATTGCTTTCTACAGCCAAAATCTTTTCCAGAAAGATATCTTCACAGCAATCAATTGGATTCCAAAAGCAGCAGAAATGAATGCGATTCATGAGGTTTATCGTATTGCAAGGGCTCAAACACTTATTGCACTGTGCAGCACCGTGCCTGGATATTGGTTTACAGTGTTTTTGATTGACTACATGGGGAGATTTGCTATTCAATTGATGGGTTTCTTCTTCATGACAGTGTTCATGTTCGCTCTCGCTATCCCATACCATCACTGGACCTTGAAGCCTAACAGAATTGGCTTTGTTATAATGTATTCACTGACCTTTTTCTTTGCCAATTTTGGACCCAACGCCACTACATTTGTGGTACCAGCAGAGATTTTCCCAGCAAGGCTAAGATCAACTTGCCATGGTATATCAGCAGCAGCAGGCAAAGCAGGCGCTATAGTAGGCGCATTTGGTTTCTTATATGCTGCACAAAGCAAAGACAAATCCAAGACTGATGCAGGTTACCCTCCTGGCATTGGAGTGAAGAACTCTTTACTTGCTCTTGGCGTTATCAATTTTTTTGGAATGTTGTTTACTCTATTGGTGCCTGAATCAAAGGGCAAATCGCTGGAAGAGTTGACAGGTGAGAATGAGGAAAATGGTGAGGAGATGCAGGGTGCTGATACTGCTAGGACTGTTCCAGTGTGATCATTTTCGCCAAAATATCTCCTTATTGATAAAGCTTTCTATACTTTTACTGTGTGTTTATTTGTATTTCTGCTTTTAGGCAACGCAATAATATGTGGATACTCTATTAGATACTATGTATGTGTTTTCTTGTCCTAGAGGAACCGGAATTCATCAATGCTTTTACTGAAATATTATTTATTGTTGAAAAATCAAAAGAAAGTTCTGATACCACAGCTTGCACAAGCCAAAGGGACAAAGAAATGTATAAATGGTGATGAACTCTGGAATCACAACTTGAACATGGTGAAAGGAAGTGTCTGCTTGCAAATCACCTGTTTATCATGACAATGAATATTCAAGAGACAACTCATTGCTGGATCTAATGCCTTAAACAGGGGATTGGCGTATTTAATAATTTTGTAACCCAACCACATCATGCCTCTAACATCTTAGATTGGTCAAGTATCTGTCAAAACCTTACTGGTCTTCATTCAAATAACTGGCAAGTCATATCCTCTCTAAGCCTTCCATGTTTGGAACCACAATAAAATTCTTAAACATGTCTTAGCAATCATGTAACTTGATTTGCTTTAGCTATAGATATACATCCGACTATCCGTTTTTCCATTTATTGACTTAATACCTAATTTTATTTAGACTTATTTAAATTCTTTTTTTTATGAAATGCAAGACTTTTATTAATTTTACTTTAACTTATCATCATTTTAGTAAAAAAAAAATGCTTTCTTTTCAGTTTTTCCAGTGTTATTATCTACGCACACATACAGAGAGAGAAGTCGCTATCTCTCTCTTACCTCTCTGCGAGGCTATGACATAAACCTAGACCTGCTGCTTTTCATATTCCATTTTTTCTTTTCAAAGTTTTATATGCAAACAATCAACTTTTTTCGATATGGGAATTTACAAGACATATATGTTTGTGGCGTATAATACTTATCAGCCTTCGAAAGAAACTTATAAATCAGGAATTCTTTTTCTCTACTTAATTTTTGATATTATCTTCAGTATATATATATATATATTCTACAAAAATTTTCTAGCACAAAAAAAAATTAAAAAGAAAATTGACCAATAGCTAAAGCATTCGATGAAATATGAACACCCAGATGACAACCAACTAGTGGAAGACGGAAGAAGAAAGTTGATACGGAAACCATCAGACCTGAAGCATATATGTGATTACCAACTGAATTACGACATTTGTTGTGAGGACTCGCAGCTCGAGACGATGCAAGTGATTTAAATATATATACAAAATTAACTCAAAATTATTAAATAATTTATATTAATTATTTTAAAATTTTAACTTAATTGTTATATTTTCTTAATTGTAAAATCATTGATGGTCATCAACGGAAAGTAATTGACGAATGTATATAGAGGCATATGTTCTTAACTTGGAACAGTGGGAAAATATATGCTATTTTTGACTCTTGTAAATTTCAGCATTAATTTTGTTTACATAGAGATCTAAATTTATTGTTTGTCAATTAAAATAAATAAATAAATAAAATTATATCTGAGAATTCAAAGTAAATAAAACAAAACCATGTAAATTTTTTTTTTTAATAAATTATTGTTTAGATATATACAGTGGAGGTTATCCTGCCCGTATATTTTTGAAGAGAATCAGCTGCCGATTCCCTTGCAATTTTTGCGTCCACTTCAAGTATTTCGGCGGTAGAATTTGGCGTAGCTTGAATTTTCAACTCCTCTTAATCTTCTGTGTCGTAAAGTTCAATTAATTTATATAAATTCGGTCTATAAATAAATATTATTATAAAAAATAAATAAAATTTATTTTTTCAAATTATGTATACATATGTAGCTTTTTCATAAATTATTAAATTATGAAATGTAAATTTGAAACCAATGTACAAATCTCCACATAATAAAAAATAAATCGGAACAATTTTTATTTAATAGGGTATTTGTACATTTTCCAGTAAAATAATAGAGCTTTTTCTTTTTGAAAATGTATACAATATCATAAAAATAATGAAACTGAAGTTTGGATGGTGCTCTCGACCAATAAACATATTTAAAAAATAGTTTAAAGTTTCTTTTTTTATTATCTAATTTAGCAAGTAAATACATATAAAACTATAAAAAAAAAAACATTTACAAATCAGTAATGTGCTAATGTTATGATTCTATTCACTTCGAATATCCAATTATGATATTATTATATTACTAAAATAGAGCACTTCTACAATTCCAAGGAACAATTAAAGCGATCCCTTACCCGATTTTTCCTACAAATTATTATATGAAATTTATTATAATTTAAAAAATTAAATTTAGAATAAAATTTAAATTAATAAATCATTAAAAATAAATTTTATTTAAAATAAAATTTATGATAATGTTAAGTACAGTCGAGTCGATTTCATAAAATAAAATAAAATAAAATAAAAATAATTAAAAAATAAGTAATTAAATTTAAAAATAATCAAAATAAAAAATATTTTAACCAAAAAAATAATTTTAGTTTCTAACATTTAATCATAAATATAACAATAATTTAAAATTAATTATTAATAATCGAAAACATTTCAAATATCTTATTTTTTTAAAATTTTAAACTATTTAAGAAATTTTTATTAACTAATTCTAATTTTTGGATAATCATAGAAAATACATCTAAAATTTAATCTAATTATCTTAGAAAAATATGATTCTAACTAAAAACATTGAGATAGTCGATTTATTTAAATTAAATTATAATACTTTTTAGGAAAATTTTATATAACTTAATCAATAATTTATTTCAAATTAAACTAAATAATTATAGATTTAATAATAATGATATATTATTTTAATAATTGTTCAATGATTCCATTAAATAATGATGATATATTATTTTAATAACTGTACAATGTATTTTTATTTTTTATTATAATAATTAATAAAATAATAATAAACACTAATAATACAAATAATATAAATATAAAAAATAATTAAATAAACAATAGAATGATATAAATTTTATAACCGATTATATTGAAACCTTAATTATCTTTAAATCGAAAGAAAAAAATTTATGTTCCCTTTTTATAGCGTTGAGAGTTTTAATTTAATATAAATATCTCTTTTTATAGTATTAAGAGTTTTAATTTAATCTAAATATAAATAGTTAAAATCAAAATTGAGTATATTTTAATTTATAAAAATTATCTATTTATTTTTTGAATTTAAAACTGAACTATATTCATAAAATATATTATACTCGTAACGTGATTCACAATATAATTCGTCTGAAAATTAGAGTTTAAATATAATTTTATTTTTTATATTTTTATAAATATAATTGTATTCACGTTTGATTTCAAAATATAAAAAGTTGAAATTCAATTTTATTTTATTATTCTCCTATTTTTATTTAATCTATTAAAAGTCCAATAAAATTAAATATCCAACGAATCAATCTCTTTTAAATAAGATTAAACTCAATATAACTATAAATATACATTATTAAATAATATAAAAAAATAAAAAATATTAAATTTTTATTTTTATTTTAAAGTTACTCTTCAATTAATATTAAAAAGTAAATAAATTTAAATAAAATTAAATAGAAATTAAATAAAACATAATTTATATTTTAAAATTATAACGAATAAAAGACTTATTTAATATTTTAATAATATTATTATATATATACTAACATCCGAATAATGTAATTTGTATAATATAATAAATGTTTTTATAATTTTTTACATTAATTAAATTATATTTTTCATTTCAATTTCTGTTAAACTATTTAATTGCCATTATTATTAGTATTGTTGAGATAATTATATTTATAAAAAAATGCAATTCAATATGCTAGTGATATACTATTTGTGTTGTCTGATTTCTTCTCTGTCAATTTCATTTTTCGCGTCCAGGTTGACTCATGGACTTTGACTTCTACTTCGACTTCCCATAAAGCCTGTGGGCCCTTCTTCTGTGGACTTCAAGGACCTCAGGCTTCCTACTCGAACTTCGCCTACTTTTCAACAACAATTTTGTTACTATTACCTTATTTTTATGAAAAATAATTACTTGTTATATATTATTGTTTATATTTTAAATTTTTAAAATTTTCATTGAAAATTAATTTCTTCGAATTTTTTTAAAGAATGTGCATTAAATTTATTCATATTATTTTTAAAAGTAATTTTATTTTTTGAATGAAAGGAAGACGTCTTAATACTTGCTTTATAGTACACCACTATTTAATTTGTTCAAATTTAATAAAGAATTCTATAAAATAAATGAGAGAGAGAGAGAGAGAGAGAGAGAGTTAAATAGAGACAAACCCCCGCCATTTTTCCTCCATTGCTTCCTCTTCTCTTCTTTGCTCTCCTTTATCGCCATAGCAAACGCATTGTTCTTCTGTTACTTCCACACCCTATTCCCCTCTTCTTGCTTTCTTCACTTCTTTCTACTTCATTTCTGGCTTCAGAAATTCACAATCGCTCTCTTTTTGGGATTTCTGTTGTTCATCCAAGGTTAAGGTAGGGTTTTATTTTACTTATATTGTTGCTGTGTGAGATAAGGAGGCCTTGCATGCTTGATTTGAAGCACTACCTTTCTTGATTTTCGTATTCTTGAATAAAATCTTTGCTTCCCTTTCCGTCTTAATTTCTTTTTTACTTCTCTTTTCCGGTCTTTCATTTTCTTTTGGGAGGAATTTCAGAGTTTTTTTTGTTAATTCATCGTTTTTTTTTTTCCCTCTTCGCTGCTTATTTTTTCTGGATATTTAGATATTTTTCCGCTGATTTCTGTGATTCTCTCTCTTATTTACAATATTTTTTGAAGTAGAGGGGCTCTGTGAAGTTCCCTTCAATAAATCTGTAGAAAAACATCAGTAATTATAGGACGGGCAGCAAACAGATTTATTTCTGCAGGCAAGCAAGGAAAATTTGTATGGACCAAGTTTATATGTATTTAAAGGCGTAAATTGTTGTAGTTTTCATATAATAATCACAATTGTTAGTATTTGGAGTCTAGGCAAGAATTTCCTCTTGCCAGTTGTTAATATTTTGACCCCAGTTTGATTGTCGTCTCAAGGGAAAATAACCAGGTGGAATATGTGAGATTCCATTATTCTCTTCTTCATAATATTTTTTGTATTATTTATTAAATTTCCCTTGTCCTTACTTTCCTTCCATAACTTTCCTACTTCACCTGTCATTTTCTCTACACCTTGGACCTTGGCTTGTAATTTGTATTTGGTTCTTTTTTTTTCCCCAGAATTTCTATGTTTGTTTCTGGACTGAATGGGAGGCAATCATCTTTGAAACTCAAAGTTACACAACTGCGGAAAAAGATGTTCCCTTTTTGTCCTTTTCTCAATTGCATAATCGTTTTTTGTTTGTATATCTTCTAGCCACACGTGTCTAGTGGTCCTACCGGGCCTTGTTACCCAAAAGGATCAGAACTATTTTTTTTCTCAGTAGGTTTTTCCTTTATTATATGTTTATATATTGATCTTTCTGCTACAGTTTCAGGGGAAAACATGGCAAGGGAACAACTGCATGTGCTTAATGCACTTGATGTGGCCAAAACACAATGGTACCATTTCACTGCAATAGTGATTGCTGGCATGGGTTTTTTTACTGATGCCTATGATCTTTTCTGTATCTCCCTTGTGACCAAATTGTTAGGCAGAATCTATTACTACAAGGAAGGTTCTACTTCTCCTGGATCTTTGCCATCAAACGTCTCAGCTGCTGTTAATGGTGTTGCTTTCTGTGGCACCCTTGCAGGCCAGCTCTTCTTTGGCTGGCTTGGTGATAAAATGGGCAGAAAACGTGTCTATGGGATGACATTGATGCTAATGGTCATTTCCTCCATTGCCTCAGGCCTCTCTTTTGGCAAAGCTCCTACTGCTGTCATGTCTACCCTCTGTTTCTTCCGTTTCTGGCTCGGTTTTGGGATCGGTGGTGACTACCCACTTTCTGCCACAATCATGTCTGAATATGCTAATAAAAAGACTCGCGGGGCTTTCATTGCTGCTGTTTTTGCCATGCAAGGTTTTGGGATCTTGGCTGGTGGGATGGTTGCTATTATAATTTCTGCAGCGTTCAAGGCCAAATATCCTGCCCAATCTTATCAAAATGATCCAGTTGGCTCCACTGTACCCGAAGCTGATTATGTTTGGAGGGTTATCTTGATGTTTGGTGCAATCCCTGCTGCAGTTACTTATTACTGGCGCATGAAGATGCCTGAAACTGCACGATACACTGCTTTAGTCGCAAAGAATGCCAAACAGGCTGCATCTGATATGGCAAAAGTGCTTCAGGTTGATTTGGAGGTAGATATTGAGAAAATTGAGCAGTCTGGAGGAAATAATTTTGGTCTGTTCTCTAAGGAATTTGTTCGTCGCCATGGACTTCACTTGCTCGGAACCACTAGCACTTGGTTCTTGTTGGACATAGCATTCTACAGCCAGAATCTGTTTCAGAAAGATATTTTCAGTGCTATTGGGTGGATTCCCCAGGCCAAAACCATGAATGCCTTGGAAGAGGTCTACAGAATTGGTAGAGCACAAACTCTGATTGCTCTTTGCAGCTCGGTTCCTGGGTATTGGTTCACAGTTGCACTAATTGACGTAATAGGAAGGTTTGCAATTCAATTGATGGGATTCTTCTTCATGACAGTGTTCATGTTTGCTTTGGCAATACCTTACCATCATTGGACCCTACCAGACAACCGAATTGGATTCGTTATCATGTACTCATTAACCTTCTTCTTCTCCAATTTTGGTCCAAATGCCACCACATTTGTGGTGCCTGCAGAGATTTTCCCAGCAAGGTTAAGGTCTACCTGCCATGGAATATCAGCTGCATCTGGCAAGGCAGGGGCAATGGTGGGTGGATTTGGGTTCTTGTATGCTGCAGACGGTATTGGAGTTAGGAATACACTTTTAATCCTTGGTGGAATCAACTTCTTGGGAATGATGTTTACTTTCTTGGTGCCCGAGTCAAAGGGAAAATCACTGGAGGAAATATCTGGTGAAGGTGAGGAAGAAAATCAAAGTTGTCAAACTACAAGAGTCTAGACAAACTATTCCAGCTTAATTAGGCTTTCTTTAAATGTAATAATCTTTAGCGTAATCTGATGAGTTGATCTAAGTCGCTCAAGTAAACTATGGTTATACAATAAGCTCTTGGTGATGCTACTTTTTCTTCCCGCTTTGAACTGCTTGATCTTTGGTATAGTGGAAACTGTTCTAAAGTTCTCATTGGAACTAACAATGGTGCAACTAAACAATATAGAGTTGAGACTTTTCTAAGTATCTTATAGTATAAATGGTGGTTTCATTTCTAGTTTGTAGTGATTTTATTTTGGATTTTTTAATAATTTAATCTGGTTTGATTTCGATATTAAGAGAGCAAAATAATTTTTTTTTTCAAGTCTTAAAAGCGCTCTCGAACTCGAAGAATGAATTAGTGACATTTATCTCACTTCTTGATCATTGCTGCATCATTTTTGCATCATTTAAAAAAGAAAATAATGTTCAAAATGGATGAAACTGCAATTTTAGTCATATGAGAAAGTCCTCGCTGATCTAAAACTCGTAAATTATTAACAATGACAGATCTTGAATTTGACTAAACTCGGACCCAATCCATCTGAGACCTAAATTGAACCTTTGGCAGACCTAAACCCAATAATTATTTACATCCCACCCAACGTGGGAGAGCAGGAACCCATGTGGCCCATCATATTGCATCAAAAGAAACTTTTGGTAGTTCATTTATGTTGTAAAACCACGTATAATTGCAATTAAGCAGAAATTTTGTGAGCTCATAATCACGTGTCAACAATCCTTTCAGCCCATTATTTAAATTTTCTCATGTAGGTTCTATGCATTTGGAAGAATCCAATAATATTTTTCTTTCTTTCACAGCCTTTTCTATTAGTCCATTTTTTTGAGCTCTTTGAAGACTACTTTTAAATAGTCTCAGCTTTGTCACTAAGCTAAATCTAAGGTTTTTGGAAGCCAATTACTTAGGTTCAAGTCTCTCTTTCTCTTCTTTTTATCTTTTCCTATCAAAGTTGGGTTGAATTTGAGAGTGTTTTGATTGAATTGCATGAGCTGCTTGCAATTGCATTTGCTTTTAGCTCGATCTTCACTGATTATTAGAAAATAATAATAATCCTTGAAAATCCCAGTACTCTTGGATGCTCATGTCTTTTTTGCTTGAGGGCTCATCCAATAATCTTGCTCCAATTTTCCGGGAGCTTTTCTTTTCATACAAATCCGCTCGTGGATATTTTACTATTATAAAATTATAAAAAAGGTTTAAAACAGAGATCGAAAATTATTATTTATTAAAATATATTATTATATATAATAAAAATTAAATTTTTTTAATAATTTTAAATTATTATAAGCTGATGATTTAATAATATTAAAATAATAATTTTATAGCTGTTAAATAGAATTGCGTTTAAAATGCAGATTCGAGACACAATTTGGGCTTTTGCAGCCCTACAAGCACATGAATCAAATGGAACAAGCAGACCACAATTGACAGCTTGTAGGGCTACAAGCACAAGAGTACAGTGCCTGCCTTTGTTTGCAACTCTTTTTATATTTTTTGTGTAGACATTTAGTTTGGCATGGGTCATGGCTGGTGGTTGGCACTTTTCATTCATTTGGATTTTCTAATAAGGCAACGGGACACTTGTCTCAACGATAGACAGATGGTGTTCCTCATGAATTTCCATATATATTCAACTCTTAATCTAACATTCAATCAATAACATGGGATTTCAATAATGGTTTAGCTATATCATGGATGAAATGGATCCATTTATAGTCAATGTAGTCAGCTATATGGATAATGATACCGAAATTTCATAGTTTTTTTTTTTTATTTTCTTATTTAAAATAAAAAAAATTTCATAAAAATTTATTTATTTGAAATGTAATAAATTACTTTTTATTTTATAAAAAAAATAAATCATATATGATTTGTAAAATTTATTTAAATTAAAAAAAATCATGTTAAACAGAGAATATATACGGTATCCGTGTTGAAAATTGTATTTTTTTTCCATTGATTTATAACGTAATAGTTGCTACATTAATAAAATTTATTAATATCGCTTTAAATGAATTTTCTTTCAATATTTATTATTAATGGCCAAATAATTGAGTTAGTGTAGTAATAAACAAATGAAAATGGTAGCAGTGAGCACGCAAAAGAAGATCACTGGATTGGACCACGCAACATTTAATAAGTTGGGTGTGGACTCCAGAAGCAACAATTTCAATTTAAGGTTGACGAAGACGTTTAACGAATCTAAACAATCAACTTTACCAGGTGTCTTCTGTTTAAACAAATTTAAAAGAAAAGTCCCAATATAAACTTTTATGCAAGTTTTGTTGCGTCTCATTTTTCAACTTTTTTTTTTTTTTTTACCTGCAATAAACGATAATTACTATAAGAGTTAAGAGTCAAGAGTCATGAGGAATTGAGGATCAAGTTGAGCCTTGTTCCATAAGACAGACAGTCCACCGGTACAAGAATCCAGGAAAGCCAACACTCAAATATTTTATTATTAAAATTTCATTTTCCAATTTTGAAGGTAGACAAAATATTTGTGAGTCCCACAAAATCATTTCACTACAGACAAGCAAGTTGATCAAAAAGTACTTAAGATATAAATATTTAAAGAATACATCAATTTTAATATTTTTTATTAGACATTTTAATTTTAATTATAATTTAATAAATATTTAAATTAAAAAAAACTAAAAATAAAAGCACCCACATAATAGTAATAATTCTAAATATATACATTATCAATTATTTAAAAAAAAAAACTCACTTATTTTTTCTCCCATAGAAAAAAAAAAGCATCATCTTAAGGTTGAAAAACTATTGTTAATGTACATATATAACTTCTTTTCTTTTTCCTCTTGTTCTACCAAAACAAAAGCAACCTCTTCAAAACTAGTAGGATATATACACTCGGAATCCAATCCATCTAGCATATCTATACCTAAAAGTATATATGTATATACATACACATACATACATAACAGTATGAGCTAAGAGCTTCTTCACTCACTCACTTCATCCTCCTCCATTTGTTATCCAAGGATGCCCTGCAAGAAAACACCATTGATAGCTTCTAATTAGTATTAATATTACTTAACTAAACTAACATAATCAAACTACAAAATTATTATACAAAGTGACAATTGCTTACTTAATACTTGTTCCGCAGAAAACCTCTTGGAAACATCCCTACAAAGCATCCGCCTTAATAGATCCTTAACAGCCGGCGACACGCCTTGGAAAGCTCTCACCGGAAACCTCAAATTCCCTCTCAAAACCGCATCAAATATCTCCACAGTGGTTTCACCATAGAAAGGTGGAAACCCGGCTAACATAATATATAGCACCACTCCAGCACTCCAAACATCCACCTTCTCCCCGTACCCTCTTCCGACCAGAACTTCCGGCGCCACGTAGTACGGCGTGCCTACAACACCATTAATCATCTCCCCGTCCATAACCACCTCAGCGGATCCAAAATCGGCTAACTTCACCGAGTTTCTGGAGTCGAGCAAAATGTTATCAGGCTTGATGTCGCGATGAACGACACCGTACTCGTGGCAGTGGGAAACGGCTCTCATCAGCTGAAGAAAAAGCATTCTGGCTTCCGCCTCGGGAACAACGCCGCCGTTAGATAATATTAAATTGTGAAGATCCTGGCCGGAGCACAAGTCGATTACCATGTGGAGGTGAGATTCATCTTCATAGAGGTTGTAAAGCTGGATTACGTGAGGATAAGGTGAGAGAAGGTGAAGTATCTTCGGTTCCGTGAGGAGGCATTGGGCGTCGAGGGAGTCACCAGAAGTAAGGCTCTTATCGATGGACTTGACGGCAAAAGAATCGCCGGTAGCGCGAGAAGTACATCTAAAGACGGTGCCGAAACGTCCACGACCGATCTCCTCGCAGACTAGGTAGTCTCTGTTTAAAGCTTCGGTCATTGCTTTGTTTGCTTTGCTCCTACTCTGTTTTTTTGTTTGTATTTTATATTGCAGGTAATTAAGGTTATGTTTCGTGGGTTTCTTTATCTCCCATGGATTGGAATGTTTTTTCGAATATTCGAACACTGGGGACTAAGCCAGTAGGAAGCTCACGCGCTATGATATCCAACGGCTGGAAACATCTGTAACTTAGGCAGGGAGCGGTTGGATGGGAAAGGGGTCGGTCGACTTAATGTCCGTACTACGGTCTACGGGACTACGGCTATGGCTTTCAATTTTTTTTTTTTTTGTCCGCCGCAGAAAAAATTGTTGGTGCCACCGCAATCTTTGCCGTCCACCGTTTCTCGTAAGCACCGATTGAAATTTTGTTTTAATATTTATTCTTTGATAATTTAATATTGATTCTGAATCTCATCAAATAATTATTTTTATTTTTTCATAAAGGCATAGAGGATTGAGGACTTGAAATCTCTCACGTTTTAAGCATCCATGCTCAGCTCACATCTGTGAGCATAATAATTAATTTTAATTTATATTAGCTAATTTATATATTTAAATATTGAAATATTTAATTAAATAGAACATAATCATAATATATTATTCACTAAAATTATTTTACTGAATATAAAATCATAGAAAACATATAATTTGGATTATTTTGGTACAATCGAGCTGCTTTGGAAGGAAAAGTGGATGCTCATGGGTTTATGTTACGGATACGATGGAAACTGGAAAGAATATCTCCTGTTGCCTTGGCCAGCTAAAGAATGTTGTATTTAATATTTACAAAAATTGTTCGGACTTGAGTTAAAATTTTTTTTCCAAGGAAAGAAAAACGAATTTGAATCTCACTGTGACAAGTGAATATTACGATTTTCTTAATTTACGTCCAGAATTCACACTTCATGGCTAGTGTTTCAAGGATAAGAATTTCAAGTGAATTTGATTCAAGGCTTTGAGCCAAAACTATTGACTTGAAGCAGAGTCAATATTATATTAGAGCATCTATTTAAAAAATATGAGAATGATTCCCAAACAAAATGCGTGCTTCAACGCATAGTAAAAGCTGATTTCTAATGTGTCCATCTTATTGGTAATAAAAACGTGCAACACTTACGAAGAGCTGATTGAGAATGGAATGAGAATACAAGAGGCCAGATGCTTGCTTCATTTACTCTAGTAATATGAACTCCGGTCGAAAATATACATATAGACAAGTCTGTACAGAAATTGAACAAGGCCAAACGTCTTCAGCCTGCTATCTACAACTTCAGGCTTCAGCTGTCGAAGGAGAGACGATCAGCCAATAAGCAGATCTATACTTTTTTTTTTAATTAATTAAAAAAAAACAATAATAAATAAAGTATTCAAATTCCAAACTCAAAACTTACCGTTTTGGAATTAAAGCTTAAACTCCAAACTCACCTCATCGGTTCTTTGAATGGGTCGAAGAATAGCAGTTACGTTGGACTAGCAAGCTCAGTGTACTAGATTTGCAGCCAACAAACTATTTTTATCAGAGAATCCTGTATTTTCCTATAGGTCGGCAGAAACGCATACACTATCCTAACCGCTGCAAATGATGTCACTTTCAAAACAAACCGACAAAAATAATCCAGCACTTACCCAACTTGAGAAGCAAAGCCCTGTTTGTTTTGACAAGGCACATCACTAGCTTGTATAACACATATTTAACTTTTCATTCTCCTAATCTTCTGCTCAAAATAATAACAATAGTAATAATAATACTGAGAGCTTGACAATGAATGCTTAATCGATAACAAGATGCATTAACCATTAATATGCATAACCACATCCAACATCACCTGAGAAGCATCATCGCAATAAGGAGCTCAAATTTTCCCATGGTCAAGAACTCCCGATCAGCCTTCTCAGGTGGCAATAACCACATCCAACATCACCTGAGAAGCATCATGGCAACAAGGAGCTCAAATTTGCCCATGGTCATAAGCTCCTGATCAGTCTTCTTAGGTGGAAATTATTTATACAATTAATTATATGTACTTAGTGCCAGTGAAATATAAGACGTAATCAACAACTGATTGAAGGAATTTCCTCTAGGCTGCACACGCTTCTCCTCAAGATCTGAAACACTTCTGATCCAAATGAGTGCTCAGTTTGCACGGTCTTTGAGCACCTCAAGATCCATCTCAGTTGGGTCAGTTGCCTGGATTTCATAATGTATGCCTTCCAGCTCTCTTCGGAACCTGTCTTTGGACGTTGCATAAAGCATTTTTGCACGAATGCGAGACACAGAAGGAGACCTAAAAGAAGATATTGGCTTTAAATTATAGTACATAATTCTGAATTTGGAATAGAGCAGTAACAGAGGCACTACAAGATGTTAACATTAAACTTCTCCATTTAGTGAAACAAGTCACAAATCCACACGTCAACAATAGAAGCCTGCTTGTCCACTTTGAAATAGATTAAATATATAGGGTGCCATAACACAATCATTGCTTGACTAACTCTCCCCACTAAGGGATAAGAAACGGCAAAAACATTCAGCACATCATGCAAGCAGAAAAGGATAAATTAGAACAAATGATACCAATCTTATATGCAAAGAAAGCAAGGAAAGGAGAAAAAGAAGAACTGAGGTGAGCTTGTCATGACCACAAAGACAGATCCAAAGGAAGCATTCCACAGTGACACAGAATTCTTTTGCTGAACTTTAGATGAAGACTCAAGGATGGTCTGCTCTTGAGTCTTGACAAGAATGCAGGATAATCTAGCTCCAAGTCCAAAAAAAAATTGTCATTTTGCTAGTAGCTCAATGATCAAGTGTTTGCCTCTGTAAAGTATATTCCATAATTTCAATGTACCAAAAGAAAATAATTCCAAAAGTCTTGCTTTTCCATCCCTGTTCCTGTGGACCATAAAGCTTAATGGCCTGGCCTTAGGAAATGTTAGCCAAACAAAGCTGGAAACTGTGCCAAACCTTGAAACATCCCCCAACACAAAAGGACAAAGCACCAAAAGTAACTACAATATGGCATAGTTGTTCCCCGCCACTGCCTAAAAACTAATAAACTTTTCATAAGGCATCAAAAAATTGGAAGAAGAAACACATCCATAAAATTAATCCAAATTGATCTCATCAAACATGGGAGGACAAAAAACAAAAGGGTACCAGAGTCTCAGAGAAAGGGTGTATCAACAATTGGATGAGAAATAAGGATAACTCTAAAAGAAACAAGGGGTTTGAATGGGAAACACTACTAAATTTAAGCAACTAGTACTGGGGAAGAATTCAAGAATTGAAAACTACAAAAGCATGCATAGACACATAAAATAGATTAAACTACAATTGCAGTATTCTAATGAAACAGCATTGATCATAGGAAGAAACTAACCATGCAATGAAGAAGATCTTGCTCTTCTGGCAATTCTCAGAAGTCACAAAATCAAAGTCATAGACAGCATATCGACAATCATTCTCAGGCAAGGAAGCAGTAAAATCATCATAGCTCTCAGCTGGCCCTCCAGTCTTCTCAACCACAACCTCTTTTTTCTTCTCATCAATCTTAAAGACCACATAACGGTGCACCTTCTTTCTCTGCAGTTCTAGGTATGTGGCTTTGCTGTGGTCAGCAACGCCCATGCCAGAAGAAGCATTTGCCTAGCAAGAAAAATAAAAGCTGTTAGTAGATGCACTAATGAACTTTCAGAATTGTACTCACACCCTGACACCATCCAATGACCAGCGCCAGGGACTTCACGTCTACTTCCTCTGCTTTTCAGAGGGGGTTTCCCAGGGTAGAGGATTTCTCTTCATAGGAGGCATAAATATGCCCACTTCTCTAAGAAATGCAACGAAGTGTGAACCTCTACTTGCAATTCTTTTGTTGCATTTCTTAATGCATTATTTCAAGAACCAAGCAAGCAGTGGATATTGGATTCCTTATTCCATTTACAATCAAACGGCGTATATATAGATGACTAATTTGTATGGGTAAGCCAGCTTGCAATCATCCAGTAAACTAGACAGATCAATCACTCAAATTGTAAGTTCCTATTTACAATTAAATCACATATAAAGAAAAGGAAAATCGGATTCTCTTCAATCAGGACTCAAATATCAAACAAATACAAATCCAGCATATAAACTTCAAAAGATAAGTGACTCAAAAGGTGAGGAACTGAGGGATAAAGCCGCAATCGAGCAGATACAGATTTTTATAAGAATTAAACCGAAACTAAAGTAATTTCTTAAAAACCGATGTAGAATGGTAAATACTAATCAAAACACATGTTAATAAATCAGATTCAAGAGACAGAAAATTGAATAAATTTTTATATGACAGAAAAAGCAGAAAATTCGGATCTAAACAAAGTAGAATTGAGAGAGAGAGAGAGAGAGAGAGAGAGAGAGAGAGAGAGAGGCTTACCCCTCTGAAAGCCGTAGTCGCCATGGGAGAACAGTAGAGAGACAGAGAGAGAAAGCAAGCTTTTGTGTTTACAGAAGAGGAAAAATGGGAGAAGTTTTGAAAAGAGAAATAATAGACAAAGATGAAAGAGAAAATTGAAACAATAGTAACAAAACTGATGAGTTGCAATTGCAGACTAGAAAGAGATCTTACTCTTCTGGGAAAGGAACAAGAGAAGAAAAGAAAAGAAAAGAAAAATAGTAGTTTTCCAGTGGGTCAAGGTGCATCTTATTTAGCGTAAGCCATGAACATTACGGTTGATGTGCCAACCTGAGCGTTCCACGTGTGCGGTTTTCAATTTCTTTGTCAGTCAGGACTCACGTAGAACTGGAACTTTTTTATATCAAATTTTTTATACATACAAATAACTTTGATATAAAAATAATAATTCTTTTGAATCCAATTGTTTTTTTTAGCCATGAAATATCTTTTGCATTTCATATGCTTGAAAGGCGGCTCAATTTTACTAGTCTGGGCCGACAATCCAGGATGATCCGGATCAGATATAAGTACAAACCCTATAAGGGAGTAGGCCCAATCACTCAACAGCCCTACCCGCATGCGCTTTGGAGAGCATTAAATGGCCGTTACACATGGAGCAGGTGCCTGACACACCTGTACGTACGGGCCTGAGTGACAAGGACATGAAGCACTATATACTGGGGAGTCTTCTCTTGCAAGGGATATCTTCTTCTTTTTCCTCTCCTACCTGGACTCCATTTTTATATTCCTGCAACTCTTGCCTGAATACACTCCTTTAATTCATGAAACCTGATTTGAGCGTCGGAGGGTTTTCACCGGGGCATTCCCGGTGGACCTCTGACGCTTTTTCCTTATTTTGTAGGTCTTTTCCTCAAATAAAATATGGAGAAACCCATTCGATGAGCCAATATAATGGGCCAAGAAAAAAGTCAGATTTATCATGGATCAGGAGGAGGAAAAGTTATCGGCTACAAAAATGGGCTCAAAAAAATACAACTCAAAAGTGTACAAATTCACGGTCGACATAGCAACTGATCACATCCAACTCATGCAGGGCACTGAATAGACGATTTTGGAGAAGAGGGACGCCGCAAACATCATCAACATTCCACCAAACTGACACTAACATAATCAAAATCGAAAACACACACAAGTCCCGCCACCGAGCCTGAAATCCCAGCTTAATATCTACTAAGTCTTGCCTGCAAAAAAATATTGAAGAATTTCATGAGGACAAAGAGAAAGAATCGTCAGAAAAAACGCCAGAGAATCACCAATTCAGTACAAGACCAAAATCAGCATATGCTTCTTCTAGCATGGAATTGCTATAATAGAGCCAACACAGCCTTCAGCGTCGAAATATTATCGATCTCATCCCATGTTTACTCACTATCAATATATTATCGCATAACCAACAAATAGCCCATCACAAAATTAAAACCAAATGAAATTTCAACAAGAAACTAGAAAAATAAAAATAAATAAATAAAATTATAATAAAAGGCCATCAAATCTACTTCATCCAAGAATAGAGAAAGCCGATGACCGGATAAAAAGGTTGTGGGTACGCTTTCTCCTTTCCCTCTTCTTTTGAATCCAAGATCACTTTCAAATTAAGGCTCCCTTTAATATTTTGTGATTTTTTTCCTTGAAAGATGTTTTATAATATTTAATTTTAATTTAAAAATAAAATATATTAATAATGTATATATAGTAATTTTATAAAATTTTTAAAATATAGAAAGAACTTTTTTTTTAAAAGAATAATTTATTTTCTTTAGAATAATTTATTTTTTATTAAAAAATTTTAGTTAACTAATTTCTATAAATGTTTTAAATGCCACAAAATATAAAATTAAAAAAAAAAACTTTTTTATAAAACAAATGTAAGGGGTTGGCCCGATGATGAACAAGGAGACGTTCCAGACCTGGCGTTATCGGGCTTCATAGTCCCAACTTTACAGACCAAAATGAAAAGTCACTTATTATCTGAAATTGTTTTTTCTTTTTATTTTCCAATACTTAATTCAATAATAATTTTAACATAGTATTTAATATTTTAATTTATAAAATATAATTAATTACTATTAAAATAAATATAATAGGTAATTGATTATTTAATTATAAATTGATTTTATATATTTCTTCGGAAACCATTAATCACGAATGAAGCCAGAGTAATAAACAAAACCCAAAAAAAAAAAAAAAAACTTGCTGAATACAACCCCATTCCAATACTTATCTTATCTCTTAGCCGGTAGAAAATTTACAGGTGCCAAAGCATGTAGCTGCTTTATCCCGTTTACGTTACTTCCAAACAGAGCAAAATAGAAGCCAACTTTCAATTTCTCTAATCTTTTCTTTTTTCTTTTGAAAGATATTAGTAAACGTTTTAAACGGTTCACGAACTGCGGAGCTTTCTGGGAACTTCAAATTCCGCGCCAATATGAAATCCGAAGGTAACCGCTCCTAATTTTCCCCCCTACAAAGTCTTATACTTTTGCTGATGGCTCAATTCCCGATAAAGTTCTATTTACTCGAATGGCAAGAGATTTTTTTTTTTCCTAATTGTCTCTTAGATCCTCTGATTCTGTTGCTTTCCGCCACAAAATTATGTCTTCAGGCCCAAAAAGCGGCACTAGTCCGGCGGCCATGCTCGCCTCTCTCATGGGCAAGAGAGAGAATCTTCGTGAAGAGCTCCGTAATATTGAGAAACAGGTAATTTCTCTGAAACTGAAGGAAAACTGAAAATGAGAAGAATTTTGGTAGTTATCTTTTATTTCTCTTTAAAAAGTTCGAAATTTAACTCCAATCGACAATAATCGTTTACCTCTCTGCTGAGCTTGATATCATGTGTTTAATTATATAGGTGTACGAGTTAGAGACAAGCTATTTGCAAGATTCAGGCCATTTTGGGAATGCGCTCAAAGGTTTTGAAGGGTTTCTATCTTCGTCGAAAAGCACTACAAAGTAATTCCTCTTCTGATTTTTGCTGCTTCCTAATATGTATCATTTATTGGTTCTGTGAATTTATTGTTTCTGTCATGAATGTTTCACTGATGCCAATTACTCTTGCTTTGACATCATGGGAGAATTGGTTATAATACTTAACAGGGGAAGTCCGTCTTATTTAATAACTTCGATCTTTTACTTCCTCGTTGAGAAATAGTGATTTTGATAGGAAGCTAATTTGACATGTAAAAGCAGTAGGAGAAATTCAGGGGCGCAATGAGTCCAAACTTGCTTAATTGTTTGCATGTACTTTATTGTCTACTTGGATATTTATCTTTATTCACTTTTCACTTGTTATACGTAAAAGAGATATATGCGTATGTATAAAATCTTTAAGCTTGTAATTTGCAATGAAGTTCTGTTTTTGCTACCTTGATCTTTGTTATTAGTTCTGCTGATACATGATTGTTATTGCTTATTGCATTAAAGCGAGAATGCTGAGGCAAAAACTATCAAGGTCTGATTATATAGCTTATTAGACTGCTAGTCTATATTCCTTAATATGCAACTATGTTCTGGTGGTCAGATTTCTTTATCTCATAAATTTCATATATTTTTCCAACAAATCTGGGCGGTTAAAGTTTTTTAGACCCATATCCAAATAGCTTCACTGGTTTATCATGGGGAGATGAAGATTTGAAGTAACTATAGTATAAATGTTGATTGGGGATATAGTTGAGAAAGGGATGTTTATCGAGCCATAGATGACAGATGATTGATAAACTAAAGCAACTGAAACAACTAAACTTTTGGTCATACAGGAATGGTAACTAAAAAAAGGAAAATGGATGATAGCAGCTCAACTAAGAGAATTTCAAATACTGTAGGATTTTGCATACATTGTTACTAGAGCTTGACATTATTTAATTTTGTTTCACTTAGAGAAGTTTTGCTGAATACAAATAGTGGTGGCATCTTCTGAATCATGTGATTTGATGCATGTTTGGGCTATATATCATTCTCTCTCCGGGTAATGGTTATATCAAATAAAAATTTCAGTTGGTTTGCTGAGATGGAAACGAGCACATATAAAGCAATATTAACTTTCTCACATTTGCTAGAGGGCCTTTTATTTCCATAATTCAATATTTCACCGTTTTCCATTGAAATGATAAAAAATTCTCGTATAATTCTTCTTGCAGTTTAAAAAGGTCCAGGAAATTTCAGCCAGAAGATAGACTTTTCTCATTGTCATCAGTTACCTCGCCAGCAGTATGTGTTAAATTTTATTCTTATCAGCAACAGTTTCTTCCATTTGCCATTGTGTTCCTTTTCAGTTTCTAGTATTCTTCATTATTGGCATCTCACACTTTGAATTAGAGGTATCGGGTGTCAGATACTCTTGATCAGAATAAAGGCCTTTGATTTGCTTTTGTGACCTTGCAATTTGATGCCGGAGAAGAAAAAGATTTAAAAGGCTGTTTTAGTCTATTTCCTTATCTTGAAAACTCTAGGTTTTCCTTGGTGAGGTCTGCATTTGATGTTTAATGAAGGCAAGTTTTGGGTTCGGTAATTACTCGCGTACAGAGTTTTCTAGATTCCAGTCTTAACAGATTAAGTTTGGCGGAAATAATCTTAGCTCATATGCTTGATAAATTTCCTGTGCCAAGTCACTAACATTCAAAGTGTTCATTTTATTAAACCATTAGTGTAGCGTATTGAGTTTATTTAGGCTCAGGCAACTTCAACAAATATTTGGAGTGAGCATTTCAGAATTTTACAAATTAAACCGTTGTATTTTTTTGCATCAATTTATTGGCTATAAGTTGGTGGTGCATTCCCTGAACTGTGGTCGATTCTTACATGTACATGTAGGCAATAATCGAGACGGTGGTTCTGATTTAGTAACACATATTTATTTACTTTTCCAGGCTGAAGAACTTGGATTTGGACGTGATGGTAAGTTTGGTTTATCATATAGCATCTTACAAATTCAAGGAATAGGATAACTCATGTTTGTATTTTTCTTTGTTCTTCTGTGTTGCAGATGGGAGATCTGATCTTGGTCTCGGTCGGTCTAAGGGCGGATCCTTAGCTACTAATGGGCAGTAAGTACCAAAATCTCTTTCAATCCAAGATTTTCAGGCATTAATGATCATGCAAACACTTTGTTTAGGGGGAAACCAAAAAAGGGAAGAACATCAATCGGACCAAGAGATGTAAAGAAAATCAGGTCATCAAATGAAGCTGAATTTGATGAGGAAGATGATCCTGATATGGGCTTGAGATAATTACTTAATATAGACCTGCACTAGATGTAAATTAAGATGTAGGGAAAGTTGTGGTAAAGTCCAGATAATTACTCTGCAATATGAGTTATAACCATTTCTTAGTTGACCCATTTGAGCTGTGAATGGGCTTCTTGTATTTTATTTTATTTGTTCTTCGATGACCCAATTGAGCTATAAATGGGCCTGTTTTTATCTTCATGTGTTGGTTTAAGTTAAGAGCGTTTGTTTTTTTTTTTTTTCTTTTTCTTTTTCTCTGAATAAGGCCTAATTATGCTCGACTGAAATTACAGGTGTAAGACACAAATAAATGAGAACAGCCGAAATCGAGGAAGAAAAGCAAAGCTCAGAATTGGTTGAGTGCCGAAGTAGGCTTTCTTGAGTAATATTATCAAACATCTTAATTGCAGAACCAGACTTCATTAAGTAAATTAGGATATTGTTTGTCAATTGGTTGAGAAACGATCTTATTAAAATGAAATAAACTTGAACAATTTTACTATTATCTCCTATGCTTCAATTCATTGAATACTAATTTAACTAATGAAAGGATTTACTGAAAGTTAAGACTCGGTCTCATTGACTCACTGGTTAGGCGATCCTCCATTTTTAAATTAATCATGCAAATTTCTGGATAGAGATTGACTCAAATTCAAAGAATTATTCATTTATCTCTTTAAATGAAAAGAGAGAGAGAGAGGGATTCAAAGGCAAATGTAAAACTAAGCAAAATCTAATGAAAAGCTTGCTATTACGAGACGTCTTGTTCTACCAACTTTGTTAATTGGTTATTCATAAATGTGACATTTTACTAACTTCCACATTTACTAAGTAAATCTGTATATTTAATATACTTTTAATATATCCAAAAAAGAATACTAAGTAAATGTATATATTTTTTATATAATATATTTAAGCTCCATTGATAAAAATAAAATAAAAGTTTATAAAATTTTATAATAGTATATTATATTTAATTATTTTAATTTGTTGTTCTTTTAAATTTAATAATATATTATTTTAAAAATATTCATAATTATTTTAATAAAATAAAATTAATTGGGTGTAAATAACATATTTAATAATTGAGTTATTAATTTTTAATTTAATTTTAAAAATTTATCAAAATTACAACTAGATGTAATATTAATTCAATTTATTTAAAATTTGAAGGTTTAAATTAAAATATAAAATAATGTAAACATTATATTTTCCTGTCAATCTGCCATTAATTAATTCAAACTCTTTCCATCCGTTCCTTGTCAGGTGGTTGATAATGGCTACATCTAAACTAACACTTGCATTTGCTGTTTTCCGGTTATATTTATTGCTTAATTCAAATTTGTACCCTCTCTGTTCTTTTAATATTTGTTTTTTATTTTTTTTAAATAAATCACATCTTATGGTTCACTAATTTATTAAATATTTTTTTAATTTACTTTTTTAATGAGTAAAATATTTTTAAAATATTAATTAAATTAATTATATTTATATAAATATGAAAGTAATATAGTCTTTTTATTTCTAATTTTATTAAAACTTAGTATATTTATTAGTTTTTTTTAATCTGTATGTAAAAATGTACTAAAAAATTAGAGAGTTTTAATATTTATTGATTTATTTTAATTTAATAAATATTACAACTGTTATTAAATTATAAGATGTTAAAATTTTAATAAAAATAATATATAATCTTAAAAAAAAAAAAGCAATATCATTCTCTAAGGTGGAGGATATTGTGCAGCTGTTGCATCTTTGTCAATAGTGGATGTGTTCAACCACTTTGATTTTGTCTTACTTCTAGATATTGAAGTTTTAATGAATCAGTAAATAATTTAATTTTAATTTAATAAATTGACAATGCTTATTATAATGATGAAAATGATGAAAGTGACAATCAACTAATTTAGGATATGCATATTTTGTGAGATTCATATAAAATTAATTAATTAATTCCAACTGTGTAAGAGAGGATGACTAAAAGCAATTTTAATATTTTTTTTTTTTGAAAAAAAAAAAAGCAAATTTGATAGTCTGAGAAAAATATATATAATAAGCCACTTTTCTTGGTGGACTATCCACTAATTGCTATATTACAACCATATATATTTGGATTAGGTAGTCAATGATGATTTAATTATAAAAACAATATAAGATTGAGACTAATTAATTAATAAATTATTTTTTTAAAAATAAAGATGTGGGTATTCAAGATAATTGTCAAATTTTGAAAATAGTGAAAATTGTTATTTGTAATTTTGAGATATTTGGCAAAGGGAAACCTAATTGGCCACATGCTTTAAAAAATATATAAATAAATTTATGGGCAAAAGTATATTTGTTGATGAAAAAAAACAAATTAGCACTCAAAATTGACCTGGCCAAAGAGAGCACACCAAATGCTAATATCCATTCATCATTAATTACCATAATAATCTTGCATTTGCTCATTATTCAATTCATTGATCTTATCGTCACAGCTAATTCAGTGAGACTCTCCACTTGTTGCTATTTTGTCTGCATCCCTTCAGCTTAATTTACAATGCTATCAGAATATATTACAGTTTATTTTTGTTATGATTATTAAAAATTTAAGAAAAATTTATTACTTTATTTTTATTTTAAAATTAAAATAATTTAAGAATATAATAACCTCAAACTAATTCAGTACTTGAAAAGCTCACATTTTCCGCACTCCAGGGCTTAGCATGGTGAAAAGTACATCTTTATAGTCTTAAAAGGTCTAAGGTTCGACTCTCCCAATCTCCTATTTCAAAAAAAAAAAAAAATTCACATTTTCCCTTAAACGGCTGTATTTGAGCAGCCATCTAAAACAGTGAAAAATTCATGCAGCAGGCAGTCGACGACAATGCATGGCTTACTATTTTTTTATTTATCTTTTTTTTTTTAAAAAAAAAAAGAAAAGAAAATGACACCACATCTGCTGATGGCATATTGAAAGCACGTGATCTTTCAGAAATATTAATATAATAATTGTATATACTAAACTAATGATAAGTAATTTCAACTTCAAATTTCTAAATTCAACTTGAATAATTTAATAAAATGCATATGAAAATTATTATAATCTTTTTATATATATATAAAAAAAGGAAGTCTCAGTGTTCTTGTCGCGAAGCTGTGTAGTCTTTTTTAATAACCAATAATGTAAAAACAATAAAAAAGACAGGGATCAACATCATATGACAATGTTTTTGGTTTCGTCGCTTCAAGACCATCTTAGTTTGATCTCCTATCTCTCCTTAAGATCTACAGATTTGCAATAAATAGCAGCTCTATGTTCCATACTTGAGTTTAATTTTATCAATTAATAATAACTTTTATAAAATTATCAATATTTAACTGTATTTAACGGTAAAGTAAATAGATATTTTTCTATATAAGCTCCGCCAGCTGCTTCAGCGGGATTGTTATCCGCGGCCGTTTTATGTGTGGGGAAGTTGTGGACCCAAATTGTGGAGAATGGATAACATGAAATGCAATTGGGCCATCGGCGCATGCCTCATTATTTGACCCCTTTGCATCTCCTACAAATTACATAGCAAGTCAACCAATGCGAACTTCCTGGATCCAGCTCCCACGTGTCTATGTACCATTCATTGAACAAAATTAGTTCTCAACTCAAATTACATCAATACAATTTTAATTTTAATAACGTAAAAGAAAAGTTTAACCTCATTTACTTTACCGATTAAAAAGCGTACAAGTCTAAAATTTAAATCTTAAAACATAAAATAAAAGTATCAAAATTTTTATTGACTTTATTTAAAAAATAAAAAATAAAAAATAAAATAAAATATCCTAGCTTTGGTTTCGTAATAAAAGGAGCTTAATTATAATTATATATATAGACTTTGAAAAATTCTGAGACAGTATTTCAAATTAAGACATTATCTTTTTGTTTAGTAAAATTATTGTATCCACTTGCCAATTTTGTTCCTTGGAAAAATCAAAGCACGTGTGCTCACAGCCCACAAGCCACAAGTGTGTGTCTCTTTGGCCTTCTCATTGCCGAATGACTTCTTTGACCAGAGGGTAAGTAATATATTTGTTTTTTTTAATATCCTCGAAAAAATGATTGGATCATTAAGATCTGAACTCACATCAATTCAAGAATAATTAAGTAATACTATAAATGATTTTTCGCCTATATATTAAGAAATTTACAAATATATTAAATTAATTAGAATCAACAAAATAAAAAAAAATTATATCTGCACTCCAAGACTTAGTCTGGTGGAAAGTGCATCCTAATAGACCTGCGAGATTTAAGGTTTGACTCCCCCAACCCCTATTTCAAAAAAAAATAAAATTATATCTGCACTTATAAATTTAACTTGATAATAAATATATTTTAATAAATTTGAAAGATTTTAATTTTTTTTATTTTTAATTTTTATTTAAAAAAATTATTCTCGTATAAAAAAAATTATATTCACTAGTTAACAAGTGAATTTATTAAAAAATAAGAAAATCTATCACCATGTATTTTGGTTACATATAAAATCTAATAGTACCCAATTGTAATGTTATAAATATTTATTTAAAAATTATTTAAAACGTGCTATATATTATAATTAGGAGAGGCATTTTGGCTGCTCCAAATTAACAAAAAAAAAATAATAATAAAAGCATCATTTGCCTGCGTATGCTAGCTTATATAAAATCCAATCAGCCACATGATATTTTGTCTTGTTGTACTTTTACCAGTCTCTGTATGAGAATATACAATTATTAACTCTCTGAACCTTACTCATTAAATACTTGTTTAACCTAATCTAATCTGGGTTTTGTGAGTGTGAGCCAGAAGAGGAGAGAGAGAGAGAGAGAGAGATCCTCCTTCCTCGAAATTACTAGGGCTTTGAATATAATAATAGACAGGAGAGAGAGAGAGAGGAAGATGCCTTTTCTTGGTCTCGGACTTTTCTTCAAGCATGCATACATTGGCTTGTGGGTCGAATATCTCAGGATATAAATAGACCACGTCCGGCCTTGCAGAGTTTTAAAGCCAACGACTAGCATTTCTTTGGGGGAGAAGAGATCATACAAAAAAAAAAAAGAAAAACCAAGAAAGATGGTGAGAGCTCCTTGCTGTGAGAAGGTGGGATTAAAGAGAGGGCCTTGGACCCCTGAAGAAGATAAGATTTTGATTTCCCATATTCAAAATTATGGCCATAGCAATTGGCGTGCACTGCCTAAGCAAGCTGGTAATTCTTCCAAACCCCATCTGGGTTCTGGGTTTCAAAACCTGTTTAGATATTAATTAATCCAGCTGAGCACTGTGTTTCATGTTAATGGAGCTCTGTGTATAATACTGCCTTAATTAATTGCGGTTTCCATTCTTGTTCTGTAGGTTTATTAAGATGTGGGAAGAGTTGCAGACTCCGATGGATAAACTACTTAAGACCAGACATTAAGAGAGGAAACTTCACCGAGGAAGAAGAGGAGGCCATCATCAAGTTACATGAAATGCTGGGAAATAGGTATGCGCAGCACCATTGTTGGATTTTCAAGCTCTGAGATATTTTCCTTTATCTGGTCTTGAAAGATTAGTAATTGCTGCAAATTTCTCCAAGGCGAAAAGTTTATTCATTTTCCTTCATTTTCCAGGTGGTCAGCAATTGCAGCGAAATTACCAGGAAGGACAGACAATGAGATTAAGAATGTGTGGCATACCCACTTGAAGAAGAAGCTCAAACAAAAGCAAGACTTCAAGTCCAATAATAAACAGCTACACGAGACAGTGCCAAAATGTGATGAAGTCAGTGTCGGGAATCAATCAGACTCTGAGAATTATTCCAACGTTCCAACTCTTACAGGATTACATGAAATTCCAGGCATGCATTCACCCATGTCCCCTCAGCCCTCTTCGAGCAGCAGTGACCATTCCACCGTAACGGAGACTTCAGGTGCCACGGCGGAAACAGACAACATCACGTTCGAAAATATGGACTCATCGGAGATCATTTTTCCGGTGATTGACGAAGATTTTTGGTCAGACGAAGCAGGATTGGCATCAGAAATTATGATACCATCAGGATTTTATGGCAACGGTCCTACAAGCATTGATGATGATATGGATTTCTGGTACAACCTTTTTGTTAAATCTGGGGGAATAGAAGAATTACTATAAATTATTTTTGTTTCCCCTTTCTTGGAGAGGAAATGAATTTGAACATGGAGGGAATCTTTCAGGAATTTTGACCGTTACCCTGGAAAGCAGAAATACAAGAGATTTCCAGATTGGGCCAAATTCGTCCAAAAGGAAGAATTTACAATAGACATCACTCATTGACGAAGACAATAAGAGCAAAGATTATTCAGTGATTTTATTGGGTGTTTTGAGGGAAATGAACACAGACAAGAATAAAGGGGAAGAGATGAGGAGGTTGAAAAAGTTTATTTTGTACAGTAACCCATTAATATTGAACAGAAAAATTGACGAATCAGATTGTAACACTTGTCTAATTATGTGTAATGCATCAATTTTCATACAGGATGCTTCTTTCTCTTGCATGTATTACTTTGTTAATTGGTCGCCTTATTGCTTTCAATCTTTGATAAAAGCTAGCTAGGATTTTTGCATGTTGTATTGCAAATCTCATATCATGAGCCATGACATGACGTCTATAGAAAATGTGAATGGAATCAGCTCACTTGCAAAAATCACACGGCTATACTTTGTAGATTCCTGCAGAGACAAGACAACTACTGACCAAGGAAACATTGTACTAGGAAATGTCATTATCTTTTAAGTTAGGCTGTGGTAGAAATATATACATATATTTTTCAATTTTCAAAAACTGCATTAGAATTTGGAGATTTCTATAATGTTCCCATTGTTGTCTTTGTTATTATCATCCTTATCAAGACTAGTCAAGTCCGTGAACAAATTTTAACAAAATAAAAAAAGTAATAATTCATCACAAATTTAAATTCCCCTCTACTTCACGTGATTGCTTTTTTAATGGTCAATTGCGATAATGGATATTTCATCACAGAGATGGGCACAAGGTTAAATTTTAAGAAGCCAAAATTTAAATAGCCATGTAAAAATTAAAATTAAAATTATGTATTTATTATAATTAATAAAACAATCATAAATGACATTTTTATTAAATAAATCACCGTTATTTAAATAATATATATGATTTTTGATGTAATATTTTAAATAAATAGAAGTTAAATTTTAAAAATAATTTCCACATTATATATTTTTTATTAATTTGATTGAATTTATAATTTGATTTTTAAATTTTAATTTAACAAAATAATTTTAATACACAAAGGTTGTGCTATAGTCTAAGCCAATCAGTATGGAGAAAGTAAGATGACATAAATGTCCTCTTCAAATCAATTAAGATGTTTTATCATTATTGTATATTATTTCACTGAGTTTGAGACTACACATGTTCTTTTTATATATGAAATTTATATTATTGAAATAATTAATAGAGTATAATTAAAATAATTATCCTCAATCATTTTAAAATAAATATTTTTTTAGATAATTAATTTTAGCTTGTTCTCTAATATGGTTCCTTATTTTTCACTATTTTTGAAGTGTAAATTTATTTTTATATAAAATCTAGTTTATATATTATACACCATCCCATATTCAATCTTAAAAATGGTATTTTTTTTTTCTTTCATTTTCATCCTACTAATTGATCTTTTTTTAATAATTGAGCGTGGATTTTGATGTGAATGAATACGTGCATGGTATATGGGGCAAATAAATTTAGAAAATGAAGTGTACCTGTTTTATTTAACGACCATTTTTTTAAAATCAGGACCACTTCTCTACCCACCAATTTTTTAAATTTGATATCATATGGTTTCTAATCTGGTTGATGTTTTTGTTTAATAATTTTAAGTTGACTGAATTTGTTTAGGTAGTTCATAAATATATACATAAAAATTATGTGTTTAAATTCAATTTAGTCCACACTTAAAAGATTTATGGAGTAATCTTAAAACTATAATGGGTTGAATTTATTAATTATATGAATAACTGATCCCAGTCCCACCTTGGCTAATACAGCCAATTCATAACAAACTTAGACAAGTGACAACTAATTGATTATCTTGTTATTGGCAGGGCAAGATTAGGTAACTGTTTTCGTTTGCATTTGTTCTTCTATTATATAGAGATGGGAAAAAAATTATATTAATTATCAGCCATAGGTATGACGAAATCGTTCAACTTTTAAAAAAAAATCATGAAACTAATCCGAAAAATGCAACAGTGAAAATGTTTCCGCTTTCGGCGTGCATAATCCATTCAAAGCAACTTTGAACAGACCATGCACGACTTGGCCATACCCTGATAGGAACTCTGGCAGAGTTTATTTAAGTCAAAAGTTATTGATAGTTACCTATTCGGTCTTTTGTGCCGGCATGCATTAAATTCATGTCTCGCTTTCCTGGAGACTTCACCTGTCCATCGAATCCATCATAGTATTATCATATACGTTGTCGAAAGGACTGAAATTTACTGCCTAAACGGATTCTGATTCCGAACCGTTTTGCTGCTGCTTTTTTTTCAGAAAACCCGAACCGTATTGCTTGGTGCGAAAGATCTTGGAGATTCTTCCCATTGTATTAAGCCCTCAGTGCCCAATCCTTTGTCTTGGATTTTACCAAATGACTTACAACCGAATTTTCTTTTAATAGGTTAGGAGTTTAGTTACAGCCCACGTACCAGCCCACATACGGTCTCTCACCCACGTAAAGAAGCCGAACCTACACCAACAAAGTCACTACCTCCCCAAAAGTGTGATATCTGATCGAGTATTCATACGTTACCCACACCGAGTCACCGACCATCCAAGAGACTTGAGACTTGAAACTTGAAACCAACACTCTAGATTTACAGATTTAGATAAGAGAGAGCATTTCCAGAAACTTAGAAAGATTATGCAGATGTTACAATCTCAATCCATCATGTCATAAGCATTCAAATATCCTCGCATTTGAGATGCATGGATAATTAAGATAAAAATACTCCAGCAGTAATGCTTCATCTATAACTTCAATAGCTTCATTCATAACTATCATTATCCCTCCTGCAATAAAAGAGGAGACTGGCACACTGAATACATACTAGTGATGGAAACAGAACATTTATGAGAGACATGAGTAAGCAAGGGCCTTCTCCTCAGAAAGCTCCTCTGCTGTCAAGTCCAATTTCTTCCTCGAAAATTCATCAATGTGGAGTCCTAGGCCAATAAAGAGTGAGGAGAAAATAGTTAAAAAAATCCATAATAAAAACTTAAATTCAATGTCGTCATGATATTTCAAGCAGCACATGCTTTTTACAATTACAAACTTCCACAAAATTCAAGATAAGGTAATTAATCACTTTGAAAATTAAAATAAGTAATTCAATCAGGTAAAGATACGAAGTCCAAACAACAATAAAAAAATCATACAGATACGAAAGAAAAGATACTATCAAAAGCCTATGATGAATTATGAGTAATCATTATTAAAGTTTCTCACTATAACATTCTTACCCTGAACAATTTTCCACTCTCCATTTTGGCATGTGACTGGAAAAGAATAAATCAGCCCAGAAGGTACATTGTATGAACCATCAGAGTACACCCCCATGGAAACCCAGGTACCCTACAAGCATATAGTAAAAGAAAACGAGAAAGAGAATTAGAAAGAAGACCAACAGCCTTATATTCTGAAGAAGTCTGAAGAACAGAGCACATAATGCCAAACCTCAGGAGTCCCAAGAACCCAATCACGAATGTGATCACAAGCAGAACTAGCAGCAGATAATGCACTTGAAAGCTTTCGAGCTTTGATTATTGCAGCACCACGTTGTTGGACTGTAGTGATGAACTCTGTATTTAACCTTCAACCAATAAAGACAATTAACAGAGTACTTCAACATTTTCACAAAATAAATCAATTACAATATAACAGAAAATACAGTCAATAATACCATTCATCATCTTTAATAAGCTCTCGGACAGGCTTCTCCCCAGATGAAGTTTTAACAGTAGCATGGTTGACATCAGGGTACTGAGTTGATGAATGATTCCCCCAAATGATCACATTCTTAACATCAGATACTTGGACATTCAGCCTCTCTGAGATTTGGCCAAGTGCCCTGTTATGATCCAGTCTTGTCAAGCAAGTAATGTTTTTCTCGGGGATAGATGGAGCAAATTCCTTCAGGATCAATGCATTTGTGTTTGCTGGGTTGGCAACAACCAGAACCTGGGCAGCAAAGGAAGCAGAAAAAATCAGGAGATATGTACAATTTAAGTAGCTTCAAACAAATTTGAAGTCAGTAAATATTAGTGGCAACTAGTATTTCAAAGGTATCTAAGAATAACAGAAAGAGCAACTCATCTTTTTCTTTTCGAGAAAATAAATTTTCTGTTATTTGATTGTGATGGTGAAAATTTAACCAGTAATTATTTTCTAACATTTGAAATACAATGGAAAAGATTAATAATCATCACGTTATAGTGTTTTGTAGCTCATGCTTTTTTTAATGATCTTTTGACTTAATAAATAAGACTATAAACATTTACAAAGTTCCCATACTTTTCCACAGGTGCGGTTGGCATCAAAGAAAACTAAACAAAATAAAAATGGAACAGGGAATTTATTTATAGTCAGTGACAGTTTAGAGAAGGCAAGAATGATTGGATGTGGGCAGTGGACTAATGGGCCTGTACCTACAAATTGTAGATTCCTTGCCCTTTTATGAGCTTGTAATCGTTCTGGAGATACCTTCCCATTTTAATAAGTCGAAATATTTTTCTTAAAAACTGGCTTAGTTTTCCTTTTAACAAGAAAGACATTTCCAACTGCCATTGAACTAATTTTCCTACACAACTTCAAAACTACAAAACATGGAAGGGTTTTCTAGCAAAATAACTCCTGCAAAACGAAGTGAGCTTATATTCATAAAACAATAACTCATATCATATAGATTTCCAATGGAACTGAAAATGTCTTTAATAATTTCAATCTTTTCCTCTGTTTCCATGTAGATTTGTTTTCAAATAATTGCAACAGAACAAGCCACCCATAATATAAAGTTTAAATAGTCACACCTTTATTTTAATATTAAAATATTGTAATCACCTTGCAATTTGCAGCTGCATGCTTCTCTAAAGCCGAAGCCTGGGACTTGTAAATTGACACGTTTTTCGACATCACATCTTTTCTCTCCATTCCTTCCTTCCTAGGGAAACCACCAACCATGACAGCAATGTTTACCCCAGTGCAAGCCTCAACGACATCAGTTGTAGCAACGATGCCTGTAACAAATTAATGTTGGGTCAAATCTCAATAACTGATCCCTCAAAGTGCCAAAGCCAATTTGTATAATTACACTGCAACAACCTTTCTTGGACTGTATCAAAGGAAAGAGCAAATACCCTTAAGAAGAGGAAAAGCGGCATCCACTAACTCCATCTTCACACCATTCAATGCCTCTGCTGCAGGTGGGATATCAAGCAAGTGGAGGATCACAGGTTGGTCAGGACCAAGCATCACACCCCTAGCAATCATGGGGACAAGGGCATATCCAATTTGTCCTGCAAGTTCATCAATATCTCCTCACTATACCTCATATTTAACAATGAAGTTTAAAGTTGAACTCACAGAAATAAAGTCAATTGTGCTATAGACACTACAATGCTTGGTGTAATTTTCCCAAATACCAAAATGTTATAGTCCAAACAGGATCCTCTCCTAAATCATTAATTACAGGATTGCGCACTCACTTCATAATTAGATCAATGTAACAATAATTCACCCAAATTACAGGACTTCGATTATTTCATAATCATATAAGGTAAGGTAAAATAGAAAATGAACCAAACGCCACTTGATATGGCCCGTATGGCTTTTGTAAAAAGTGAGATAAACTACAAAATATGATCAACCAAATAACTGTCTTTCATTCTTGTTTAAGACAATTTAGATCACTTCAAACCTTGGATCATCTAAAGCAAAAAAGTTGAAACTAAACTAAAATATCCCATCACTTAAAAAAGAATCAACTAACAGGATGGAGAGTGTTGCTTGGGGGGCCTTGCCCTGCGCTATAAGTTATATCTTTTAGGATTATTGAAAAGTATACTTTTTGGTTATATTTATGCTGTTTATACATATATACACATGCCTATGCCTTTATTTTAAGTGTCATTTCTATATTGTCCGGTATCGTATCAAATTTAAAGTTCCCATTGCAACACCAATTGCCTCCTTCTATCCCCAAAAAAGAAAAAAAAGAATCTCATCGTAGACAGCCAAATCAACTAGTTATGCTACCAACAGTCCAAAACTGATTCAGTTCAGTACAACACATAAGAGATAAACAGTATCACAATCTTAGACTTGGTAAAGTCTCGATCATCAGCCAAACAATAATAGATCTGAATCAGTGTTTCAGGCTAGTTGAAAAGATAAAAAAGGGTAGAGCTAAGATCAAATGAAATTACGGATTTTAGGAAAAAAAATCAAAGACAAAAGGAGAAAGCGATCAACGATAGATCTTAGTGTTAACAGTGACAATGAATCTTTTTCTCAATTGATTAGTGTTGACGCACCTGCAGCACCAGTTACAAGGACGTGAACTGGTTCCTTCGCCATTGATAGAGATGAGAGAAATAACTGTGAAAAAGGATTAGCTCTAAACTGGTGTCCGTCAAGTGAGAGCTGGGGCAGACAGTTGATCGGGATAAAACGGCACAAAGACGGGGTATTTATGTGCGTGGAAATGATGCTACAAGCTGCGTTTATCTTAAACGACGACGTATAAATATCGGGCCATCCGGACACAGCCCGCCCTGCCTGCTTGTGCGTTCCTACAACATGCGACTTTAGAGCATAATACAGTATATATATATACTATACTTTGTGTTGACAACTTGACGGATATTTCGATTTATTTTAGAAAAATATTTTCTATTTTATCTATTACTACTAAAAAAATATTTTTAACTAGTTAACAATAATATTTTCTTCCATTTAAATACATGATAAAAGGAAACAAATAACTTAGCATTAAACTTTTATAATTTTATAATTTTTGTCAGTCTTTTTTTATTATTTTAAAATTATTATTAATTTTATTTTTTATTATAATAATATATACATTAATTATAATTCTATTTAATTTTATTTTATTTTAAAAAATCTCTCAAAATATTTATAATATTTAATAAAATTTAATATTTTAAAATATGAAATAAAAATTAATAAAATTTATATTTTTAATATGTATAAAAAATAAAATAATAAAAATTATGAAACAGAATAAATTAAATTAATGGAAACAAGCGGCTCACTGTTATTTTTTGTATAATTAATTTACTTCAATTTAAAATTTAAACTTTATACCAAATGTCAAAATATAATAAGTTTATTGTATTTTGATATGACACATCTGATTCATAGTATAATTTTTCCTTCTTCTGCCCCCTTTCTCTTCTCTTTTCTTTCTTTCCTACATATATATTTCTCTCTTTTAATCATTTAATTTCTTCTAATTACGGCTTTGAGCTTTTAGATTTGATGGGTGTAAAAGGAATTTCATTTTTTACGCACCGTTTTTTTATATTAAATATTTATTAAAAAATATTTGTATTTTCCGATATTTAGCACTCATAAATATTAGAAAATTGATTAATATAAATTTTGTTTTTGAATAAAGAAAAATTCAAAATAAGATTTAAAAAATATATATTAATTTCAAAAAATTTATTATCATCCCTAAATTTTTTATACAAAAAATTTAGTAACATATTTTTAAGTATGACAATTAAATAATTAAAAAAATTATCGCATATAAATTATTTATGCGATTAAAAAAATAATTTAACAAAATTTCACAACAAAATATATATGTTGATGACCGCTGGATTTTTTTTTACCCCGGACCAGGGGCTTAACCACAGCTAAAGGCCCATAACATAGAGGCCCACGTATCTGATATACCCAACAAGCCTGACTCATTCAACCTTCAAGACCGGGCTCGGCCCAGCTTCTTCACTCATAACGACCCAGCCCACACGAAGCATACTCTCTCCTCTCAGGCCTAGCGTCCGGCCCGACTCTCGGCCCAACCCAGGATCCAGAATAATATTCACCAGATAGCCTGGCAGATTCGCTTAAACGTACGCACGAGGAGAATCAGAGGCCGTTACGCATGGAGCAGGCGGCTGATACCCTAGTACCTCCGAATCCGCATGGCAGAGACGCGTGGCCCAATCCTGGAGAGGCCTTTACACGTCACCAGCAAGCAAGACAATGTATAAAAGAGGAGTCCCCTCCTCAGGAAACTTAAGCCTTATTCTGTAATACATAAACCCTTGTAAAACCTTATTGGATCTCAGATCATCAATTGGCGCCGTCTGTGGGAAACGAGGGAGATCTTTTCATCACAGGAGTTTTCACTTTCAAAACCCACTGAGATCCACGATGGCAAACCACCAAGAAAGTAACCTTAACACCCCAAATGACTTGAGCTCTGTCCAAGAAGGGCAGCAGTTCTCTTTTTCTAGCCCTACAACGCTGAATAACCAAACGCCTATTCCTCTTAATCCCTCACCAAGCTTGGCAGGGAATACTCCCACCATGATCCTGCCCAACCAGGACATTCAAACTATGGCTCTCCAGCTACAGACTACTGCTCACTGGTTGGGGCAGATAATGCAGCAGAGGGGACTTAGCACCCCAATGAATACACTCCCAGTGGTGGAAGAACCCAGAACCAATGAGCCCCGACCCACCCCTGACCGCCTCCAAACTAACAGCCATGATGCCAGGGAAGAAGAAGAACCGGAGGCCCGAATCCATGGGAGGAGGGCAAGGGAGTTGATAGAAAATGAGGAGGCGGACAACTATTCCGCCGAAACAACCAGGGAAACGGGAACTGAAACGGAGGAGGAGGAATGCAGCTTGGGCAAAAGCACCGGCCCTGAAGATGAGAAGATGAACCAAAAGCTGAAAAGGTTGAAAGAGCAGCTCCTAGCCGAGCTAGGTAAGAAAGATCAGAGTCAAACCTCCTTGCCTACTTCTTCTCCCTTCTCAAAGTTAATGCAGCAGGAGACCGTTCCCAAGAAGTTCATGATGCCGCCGATGGCGGCCTATAATGGGGCTGGTAACCCGAGAGAGCATGTTATGAACTATAAGACCTTCATGGAGTTGCAAACTCTGTCAGATGCTCTGATGTGCAAGGTGTTCCCAACAACGCTCTCGGGACCAGCGAGGGCATGGTTCAACAGCCTGGAGGCCGGAAGCATTAAAAGTTTCGGAGATCTTGCCACCCGCTTCATCAGCCGGTTCGTAGCCGGGGTGCCGGCAGATAGGAAGACGAGCTATCTGGAAACAGTGAGACAAAAAGCTGGTGAATCCCTCAGAGAGTATGTCGCCCGTTTCAATACGGAGGCCCTGTAGATTCCCGAGCTCGACGAAGGAAGGGCGGTAGAGGCCATGCAAAAGGGAACAACCTCTGCCGAGTTCTTTGGTTCACTGAGCAGGAAACCTCCGACCTCACTGGCCGAGTTGATGAAGAGGGCGGAAAAGTATATAAGGCAGGATGACGCCTTAGTAACGAGTAGATTTGCCAAAGGGGTGGCAGGAAAAGAAAAAGCCCCGGAGGAGGGGAGGCCGGAGAAACACGAGAAGAAGCGTGGAAAGAGGCCTGAGCCGTATAAGCAGGCCTGGGAAAGAAGGGACCAAAGGACTCCTCCCCCTCGGGTTCTTGAACCAAGAGTGCTTCCTCCTTGGGTCCCGGAGAAACCGACTCCATTAAATGCGTCCAGAGCCGAGGTGCTCATGGCTGTCCAGGATAAGGAGTTTCTCCAGTGGCCTAAACCTTTGAAGTCGGAAGCAGACCAACGGAATCCTGACAAGTATTGTCAATATCATCGGACGCATGGCCACGATACCAACAGCTGCTTCCAGTTGATAGCAGAAATCGAGAGGTTGATAAAGAGGGGGCACCTAAAGAATTTTGTGAAGAAATCGGAGGGGCAGAGGCCTCAGCCCGGTCCGGCAGCTCAGACGCCGAGAAGAATTGGAGGTGGTCCAGTGAATGATGGGTCCAGTGGGACCATCAACATGATTGTTGGAGGAACGGGAGGACGGATGAGCCGTCGAGGCAAGAAAAGAAACCGGGAAGGAGAGACCAGCAATGCGGAAGTCATGCAGATCGTTGACCATTCTCCCCTGACCATTCTCCCCTGACCATCACCTTCTCCTCAGAAGATGCTCAGGGCATTCAAATGCCCCATGATGACGCGCTTGTCATTGAAGCCGTCATTCACAATTATCGGGTAAAGAAGGTTTTGGTAGACGACGGGAGCAAGGTCAACCTGCTGCCATACCGAGTGTTCCAGCAGATGGGGATTCCGGAAGAGCAGCTAGTCCGAGACCAGGCACCAATCAAGGGGATCGGAGGAGCACCGGTACTCGTAGAAGGAAAGGTGAAGCTGGCTCTGACCTTAGGAGAAGCGCCCAGAGCTCGCACCCATCATGAGGTGTTTTTGGTGGTCAAGCTCCCGCTAAGTTACAATGCGATTTTGGGGAGACCGGCGTTGTTCAACTTTGAAGCTGTTACTAGCATCAGATATTTGGCACTCAAGTTCCCAACAGAGGAAGGAGTGGGGATAGTACGGGGCAGCCAGGAAGAAGCAAGGGCAGTATACTTGGCCACAGTGACGGAACCGAGCTCAACCGGAGAAGCGCTTGACTCGGAAGTTCTGGAGGTCAGGGATGAGACAAAGGAAGCCCGGACAGAGCCCGTTGGAGAGCTGGAGACCTTCTCCCTATCAGAAGAAGAAGCGAGTAAGGTCTTCAGTCTCAATGCCAGCCTCACCAAAGAACAAAAAGGTAAAGCCATGGCCCTGATCCGAAGTCACTCGCTGACCTTCGCATGGAAGCCCTCGGACATGCCGGGAATTGACCCAAAAGTGATGACACACCAACTGAATGTCCTCCCCGAGGCCAAGCCTGTAAAGCAGAAGAAGAGAGTAGTGGGAAGAGAGAAGCAGCAGGCCACCTGGGAGGAAGTGCAGAAGCTAGAAGAGGCAGGTTTTATTAGGGAAGTTATATACCCGCAGTGGTTGGCAAATCCTGTGTTAGTTAAAAAAGCAAATGGCAAATACAGGATGTGCATAGATTTTACTGACCTGAATAAGGCCTGCCCTAAAGATTGTTACCCCCTCCCTGACATTAATAAAATGGTCGACTCAACGCCCGGATTTGATTATATGTCCTCTTTGGATGCTATGTCTGGTTACCACCAAATCCCAATGGAAAGGACGGATGAGGAGAAAACCTCATTTATAACTGAAGATGGAACATACTGTTATAGGGCTATGCCCTTTGGGTTAAGAAATGCAGGGGCAACTTATCAGAGGTTGATGAATAAAATTTTCAGAAACCAGATCGGCAGAAACGTGGAAGTGTATGTGGATGACATGGTGGTCAAAAGTTCAACTTTCCAACAACACACGGCAGATTTGAGGGAAGTATTTGAGGTATTAGATCAGTACAGAATGAAGTTGAACCCAGCAAAGTGTGCATTCTTCATCAGAGGAGGAAAGTTCTTGGGATACATGGTAAGCGGAAAAGGCATCGAGCCCAATCCGGAGAAGGTAGAAGCCATATTAAATATGCCGGAGCCGACCTGTGTAAGGGACGTCCAGAGATTAACTGGAAGAGTAGTGGCGCTTAACCGATTTATGTCGAGGTCGGCAGAAAAGTGTTTGCCATTTTTCAAAAAATTGAGGAAGGTTCCAAATTTTGAATGGACAGAAGACTGCCAAAAAGCCTTCACAGAGCTTAAGGAATACCTCAGCTCGCCTCACGTGCTCAGCAGCCCCATAAAAGGGGAAGAACTCCTGATATACTTGGCAGCCTCAGAGCAAGCAGTCAGCGCAGTACTAGTAAGGGTGGAAGAAGGAGAGCAGAAGCCTGTCTTCTACGTCAGCAAGGTGCTCAGAGATACCGAAGTCAGGTATTCAAACATAGAAAAATCGGCTTATGCCCTGCTGTTGGCAGTCCGGAAATTCAAAGTTTATCTAGAAGGCCACCAAGGAGTTGTGATGACAGATCAACCCCTAAAGAAGATTTTACGCAGGCCGAAAACTTCAGGGCGAATGTTGGCTTGGTCCGTAGAGATCAGCCCCTATTGTTTGGAATACCGACCTCGGACAGCTATAAAATCTCAAGCGCTGGCTGACTTCATTGCAGAATGCTCATTCAATGAGGAGAAGGAAGGATCATCCTCGGAGATACCAAGAAAGGAGGGAGAGGGAGAGCTTTCCCAAGAATTTAGCTGGAAGCTATATGTAGACGGAGCATCAGGGGCTGAGGGCAGTGGCGCTGGAGTAATGCTTAAAGGGCCGGAGGGCTTTAAAGTATGTTATGCTTTACGGATGGAGTTCAAGGCTTCCAACAATATGGCTGAATATGAGGCCTTGGTGAATGGGATGTTGGTAGCCTTGGAAGTGGGGGTAACCGACCTCGAAGTAAATAGCGACTCTCAGTTGGTGATCAACCAAGTGACGGGAGTATATCAGGCTAGGGACCCTATCATGCAGAACTATCTTGATAAAGTCAAAACTATAGAGGCCGAGCTTATGGGTCGGGGAGTTATCGTCAGGTTTCAAAGGATACCTCGGGATGAAAACGAGGAGGCAGACCTGCTTAGTCGGTTGTCTAGAGAAGAACTAGAGCAGCTTCCCGATGAAGTATATATACAGCATGTCCGTACACCTGCTTTCAAAAAGGCAAACACGACACTGCAGGTGGAACAGAGCCTAACATGGATAAGTCCTTATCTAAAATACTTAGAGAAGGGTGAGCTCCCTGAAAATAAAGACGAAGCCAGAAAGATAGCAGCTCGAGCTGCCAATTACCAGGTAACAAGAGGAACCTTATACAGAAAAGGGAAGTCCAGCCCATGGCTCCGATGTGTGAGCCCGGAAGAGGCTACGAGAATAATGGAAGAGATACATAGAGGCCTATGTGGAGCTCACGAGGGAGCAGGGACATTAGCCAACAAAATATTCAGGCAAGGATACTATTGGCCCACTGTTAAAAAAGAAGCAGAAGAGTTTGTCCGGAGGTGCGACGTATGTCAGAGATTTGCTAACGCCATCAGGACCCCTGCCACTCCTCAAGCAAGCATATCCAGTCCATGGCCTTTCTCACAATGGGGAATTGACATCTTGGGACCTTTCCCCAAGACTACGGGGCAAAGGAAATTTGTAGTAGTGGCTGTGGAATACTTCTCGAAATGGCCAGAGGCAGAAGCAATTGCCACAATCACAGCCAGAAAGATGATAGATTTTGTATGGGGGCATATCATCTGCAGATTTGGCATACCCAGAGTGCTTATCTCAGACAACGGCAGACAATTTGACTGCAGCACTTTCAAAACCTTCACGATGAACATGGGCATATGGCATAAGTTCTCCTCCGTGGCTCATCCTCAGACTAATGGCCAAACAGAAGTCACTAACAGAGCAATCCTCCAAGGATTAAAGAAGCGGCTAGATGGTGCAAAGGAGAATTGGGCAGAAGAACTCAATAGCATCCTATGGGCACTCCGAACTACTCCAAGAGCACCCATTAAAGAAACACCGTTCGCACTCGCTTACGGCACAGAGGCTGTAGTTCCAGTTGAGTTGCAGATCCCCACTCATCGAGTCCAGTTTGTTAGTGAGGACACTAATGGGGACAAGTTAAGAAGCAACCTGGATGCTCTTGAAGAAGTCAGAGAAGAAGCTCAAGTCCGGACTGCTGCTTATCAACAACGAGCAGCACGATATTACAACCAAAAGGTCAGGGAAAGAAGCTTGAAGGTAGGGGACTTGGCATTGAGAAACCTGGAAGCTACAGGAAAAAGAGTAGCCGAAGGCAAACTAGCACCAACCTGGGAAGGACCTTTCAAGGTAACAAAAGTGGTCAAGCCAGGGGTATACCGAATCGAAGACATGCAAGAAAACCCCGAGCCCCACGCTTGGAACATCCAGCACCTAAAAAGGTATTTTCCTTGAAATATTCGTAAAGAAAAAAAAAAAAAAACGTTGTATTTTGACAGACATGAGTAAATAAAAATTGTTTATACAATGTGATTATCTTCATGAATAACGTTCTACATAAGATCCCCTGAAACAAGGCCTCAGTTAGGCACAAAACCAGCTGAGATGACGAAGCGACAGTAAGGCCAATGAGCCTGAAATCTTGTACAAAACCCCAAAGTAAACAACCGGCGAGGCCCCTTGGATCCCGTAAGATCTCCTGGAAACAAAAACAAACCGGCGAGGCCCCGAGGTCGTCCCGGAAATTCAAAGAAAACCAGGATCCCGTAAGATCTCCTGGAAACAAAAACAAACCGGCGAGGCCCCGAGGTCGTCCCGGAAATTCAAAGAAAACCAGGATCCCGTAAGATCTCCTGGAAACAAAAACAAACCGGCGAGGCCCCGAGGTCGTCCCGGAAATTCAAAGAAAACCAGGATCCCGTAAGATCTCCTGGAAACAAAAACAAACCGGCGAGGCCCTGAGGTCGTCCCGAAAATTCAAAGAAAACCAGGATCCCGTAAGATCTCCTGGAAACAAAAACAACCGGCGAGGCCCCGAGGTCGTCCCGGAAATTCAAGGAAAACCAGGATCCCGTAAGATCTCCTGGAAACAAAAAATAACCGGCGAGGCCCCGAGGTCGTCCCGGAAATTCAAAGAAAACCAGGATCCCGTAAGATCTCCTGGAAACAAAAAACAACCGACGAGGCCCCGAGGTCGTCCCGGAAATTCAAAGAAAACCAGGATCCCGTAAGATCTCCGAGAATCAAAAATAGGTCGGTGAAGGACTTAAGAGCCTCCCGAAATGAAAAATTTCCCCACACCACATGCAGGGACAACTTATAAAATCCAATTCCGACCTCGAAAAGAGAAGAGCCCAGGGCTGTAAAAAAAAAAAAAAAAGAAGAGAGAGACCGAGCTCCCAGCTCGGATAGACTTATCTTCTAAAAAACTCAAGGTGCGAAGGAAGAGGCCGAACTTCCAGCTCGGATAGTCAGATTCCGACCTACTAAAAAGGCGCACTGCCTAATAGCTAAAAAAGCGCCGATCTCGAAATAGATGCTAACAATAAAACTCTAGCTACAGAGCAAGAGACCTCGCTCTCAGCTCGGATAGATCTATGTTCACCAAGGCTGAAGACCGAGCTCCCAGCACGGATAGACTTACATCCTCAAAAGCTGAAGGTATAAAGGCTAATAAAAAAGGCCGAGCTCTCTCCAAAAGGACTCATAAATGAAGAAATCCTTAGGAGGATAAAAAGGCTATAATCAAAGCCTAAATCAGTTTATATAAAACAAAAATACAAAGTCACAACCAAGAAGGAAGGACTAAAAGCAAAAACAGACGTAATAGTTGCCATTAAAAAGGTACGAAATTTGATCTCTCAGACTGTCAGCTAAGAGCTGAGCTCGCAACTTAAGATTAATTCAGAGCTTCTGAATGAAAATATGTAGTTTACATCACAAATATGAAAGATAAATTTCAAGAAATATGAAAAACAAAAAAGAGGAAACTGATATTTCATTAATGACTGTTACAATTTATCTCTCCGGCGAGGTGGGAGGATAAATAGTCCTTAAAGGACTTACATCAGTAAGAACACCCTCGCCTGCATTATCTCTATTTACAGTCACCTCCGAAAGAAGCTCGGTGTCCCTTGGGACAGAGCTCTCAACATTAATAGTAGGGGCAATTTCTGACCCAGGGTGGAGGCCTTCTTTCTCAGAATCAGGATCATCTTCCTCCGACCCTAGCTCGGATTCCCCTGAAGAAGACTCAGTTGGCCGGTCTTTGTTCCTCCGGGAATCTCCTCGGGGCAAAGGGAAATCATCCTCCCCGTATAGCACTGGCTCGCCATCTGAGTCCACTTCGCGCCTACGAAGCTTGGCCAAAGGAATATCAGGAGCCTGTCTAGCTTCTCTTAAACCGCGATTGTAGCCAGTTACATACATGCGGAAGGCCTTATCAATGATAGCCTGTTTCATTTCACCAGAAGCTTTATACTCATTAAGATGTTCTTCGCAAGCCGCAGCTACAAATTCCTTAAATTCAGAAGAGTTTTTGTAGTCCTGAAGATGAGCTTCACAGGCCTGTTCAATTTTAACCTTCAGCTCATCAGACTCCTGATACTCCGCTATACACTGTTCACGCTTTAGCTGAGCCTTCCCTTCGGCATACTTTACCACCTCGAGCAGGGCTAAACATTTACGTTCCAAAGCCCTGACTTCATTTTTTAGCTGTTGTTGGCGAAGGTTGAACTCTTCAGCCGATGAAGACAGATCTTTAATACGTTCAGAACTTGTGCCCAATTCCTGCTCAAGGACCTCCACCCGGGCTAGGGCACTTTCCCTCTGAGCCCTCACCTCATTCAGGTGAGCTTGAAGCCCTTCAGAATCGGCCTTTAAGGCCTCATATTGGCGCTGGACCTCAGCTTTTTGGCTTACAGCCTCATCCCTCTCCTGAAGGGCTGCTGTCATAGAGGACAGCTGCTTTACAACCTCTACACAACGAGCTTCCACCTCAGCTGCCCTCTCATCGGACTCCTGGAGAACCCCGCGAGTACGAGACAGCTCTGATTCCAGGGATTTGCTATGTTCTGCCGCCTCAGTCGCTCTGTCCTCAGCTCTTTTAGAGGCCTCCAGCGCAGAATGCAACTCCACTTGGAGAGACTGGATCTGCTCCCGGGCGGCTGCCAGGTGGCCCCTTGCGTCGCTGGTGGCAATCAGGTTTTCATCGCGACGCGCTTCCTCGATCCAGCGGTCCACGGACTCCCGGAGAGAGAGGTCACGGGTATCCACCTCCATAAATAGGCCCGACACCTAGTACGGAAGAACAATTGTCAAGAAAAGAAACAAAGCAAACCCAAAGAGAAGTGAAAAAATAACTTACCATCAGAAGCATTTCTCTAATCGTGGATCTGAGCTCCTCACGAGAGCGAGATTGGAAGGACACCTGCTCCTTGGTAGAACTGGCCAAGTGACCAGTCAGGGCCAGAAGACGAGGATCCGAAGCCTCTGTTATCCCGCCAAACATTCGCTCCCGGAGAAGTGCGGCAACAGCAGAGACCGGAGACTCAGAGGAAATGCCTGACAGTTCCAGAATGTTGTCAGTAGGGGACGACGAAGGAACAGCAGAAACACTCTTCCCCTTCCCAATGGGAGGAAGAGGTGGGGAAGGACCCGCAGCAGTCCTGGATTTCTTCCGAGCAGGAGATGGGGTAGGCGTTCCAGAAGGGGTTGGACGCTTGCCCCCGGTCTTTGATGGGACGCCCTCAGATCCCTCAGGCTCAGTCCTCACAGGGGCAGGGGCACCTTTAGCAGAAACCTCTGGGCTTTGATCTTCTAGGACGATGACCTCCATCCCTATCCCAGAAGTCTCCTTGTCTTCAACAGGGGACTCAGACTTTCCCCTTGACACCCCCTCAGTAGAATGGGCAGCACCCCGCTCCACTTGTTCAAGAACTTGGGTCTGCTCCACAATAGCTAGGGAAGTTTCCCTCACGACCTCTGAGGAGGCTGGAGCAGATCTAGACCCTTCAGCAAGCGTCAAAGTTGAGCTCGACCCACCGCGGCTCGATGGCCGAGCTGACTTGGTGCTGCGAGAGCTCGGCTTGGAAGCTCGAGAAGAAGCTTTGACAAGAGGTCGGCTGACCTTCTTGAAGGAAGCAATCTGAGCCAGCTCCGCAGCAATCTCAGCTACCGAACGCCCATCCCCAAAGGCGTCAAAAATTGCATGCATATTCTCCCGAGACAGGTCAAAGTTCTTGGGGAAATTGATGCCATCCATTTTAACCTCAGAAGCTGCAAAAAACAAGAAGTTATAAAGAGTCAGCATATTTTCTGATATTACGAGCAAGGAAGAAACAGAACAACTGGACAAAGCACTATACCCGTGTCACGGATATCCCTAAGGTTGGAAGCAAACATACACTTTTCGACGTCATACTTCCTCTCAACGGAAGTCAGTCGAAGCAGCCCCACCTGCTCAATAAGACTCAATTGGGGCAAATCGTTACAGCCCGGAAAGATCTCTCCCCACGTTAGATCTACTTCCCACGATCGGCAGGACCCTAATTTCAGCTCCGCCACAAGGAAATTCTCTACCCAGCCCTTTATAGAATCCTTATAACCCGTGAGAAGAGATAACCCATTACGGGGGGAAAAGTAATAGAAGTTTTGCTTCGCCCTAACCAGGCGGAAAAAGGTGACAAACAGACAGGCCGTGGGTGTAAAACCCCAACCCAGACAGATACACTCAAAACAAGACATGAATAAAATGGAGTTTGGGGATAACATCCGAGGAGTTACCCCGAAGTATTCGAAGACCTCAGTAAAGAAAGGGGAAAAAGGAAATGGCAGACCGAATTCCCTTTGCTTTAGAAAGAACACTATACGGCGATTCTCTTGGGGATCGATCAAACCAGGAGGGGGTGGGTAAGGAAGAACTATCCTCTCATTGGGAAGAGGCACTCGAATAAGATACAGTGGAGTATCTAAGAGCCTCCGGGAAATATGCTTAGTTATGTTGGAAGGTGTAATATGCGACTCAAGGTCAAAAACATCAGGAAGCTTTGAACTTGCCATGAAAGAACAAGGAAGCGTACCTGAGAACACGATGGGATGAAAAACCGTACAAGGAGTTGCAGGAAGACAGAGAGCAGACAAGAGCTAGTTCTTCAAAAGACAGAAGGAATTCGAAAAGAAAGGCAATTATGAGGCAGGGCGTTGATCTGAACAGTTTTGTCTTGGAGCGGCTCAATCATTAATTATTCTCGAAGTTTACCCTCTCAACGGTTAGGTAATAACCGGCGAGACGGTAAAGGGGCAAAAGGATGATCGCTGGGCTTATCCACATCTATCAAGGGCCAAATACACGATGACAGCCCATCATTTAAAAGCCCATTCGCCATTCACATAATACAAGCCCAACTCATCAGTCAGAGCAACTTAGTCTACTACTTTATGGTAAATGCCGAGGAAACAGAGGGGCAAGTCATGAAAAGACTCAAAAGTACAAGCAAATGGGAGCATGATAAAGGTCAGACTTGCTCATCACTTAAAAAGTTATAAGATTTGATTTATCGTTAAACAAAGGCTGTGAGATTGGAAAGAGGCGCCAAGAGCACCTCGGGATCATACAGAGCTAAGAGCTCAGAAATTAACTCAAGGATTAAAAGGCCGAGCTCACAGGTCGGATTAGTCCAGGTCGAAAAACATAACTTGAGAGCTCGGTCGGCTAAAGGAGGCTCAAAGCTCAATCCATCAAGAAAAGACCGAGCTCACGGGTCGGTTAGTCAAGCTCGGAAGGGTAAACCGTCCGTTAAATTGGTTAAGTAGGCCTGAGGCTCGGCTCATCGACCAAAAGAAGAAGTTCGCGAAATACGGTCAATTCAGCTCGGAAAAAAAAAAAAAAAAAAAAAACGGAACACAAGTTAGTTGGCTAAAGCTACGAAGAAGAGCAGTATCAGTACTTCATCCATGACAGAGAAAAGAACAAGTTCAAGTATGAAAAACAAGCATTTCATTAAAGGAAAAGTACATTACAGCACGTTACAAAGGCCTACATTACAGAATGGAAGACCACCCTTAAAGGATTTACATATCCGGATACTTCATCATCTACGATTATCACCTACCCTACTATTCTAGTCTTCAGTTCGGAGGACTTCTCGCATCTCGGAATGTGAGTTTTTCAGAAAAGGCCAAGATCTGTCCCGCTATTATAGGGGAACTGAACAAATTGATTCCCATAAGCATTTCTCACTGTCCCCCTGGGCAAACGTTCGGTTACCCGAATGTGATGCACGGTACATTCGAACAAGCTCAGATATTGTATGCCGGCCGTGCACCACACATGAAAAACATAAGTCTTCGGGCTATGGTCCCGAAGAGATCGCGAAGTACACATTCGAAGAAATCGCTGGAGACTTGACTGAATGCAGCAGATCTCAGTCTCACATAATACTGGTACTTCACATCGAAGGGAGCAATAATACTGGTACTTCACATCAAAAGAAACAATAAGCTGAGCATTTGCGCCACTTCCATTTATATCAAAAGAAGATAACAGGGGGGGAGGTCGACCAGAAGTCCTGGACGAAGTAGTTTCAGCAACTTGCCGAATGGTCCTACCCATCGACCGCCCTACCAGAAGGATCTCCGAAACAACGTTCAAACTCCTTAGAGGTAACTTTCAATCCTCAGGAATTTTGAATTGACTCATCTTCATCTCAGGTACTGCAAAAGGGTCCCAAAACAGAGATAAGTTAGGATAATCTTCCGTCGAGATGATAAAAGCGAGTTTAAAGCAAATTCCTGGGGCAATACAAAAATCCCGCCGGAAGAAGGAAACAGACAGACAAATTCGAAAGAAAAATCCCTTTGCTCCCACAGAATGCCTGGGACTGGTAAGGAGGTGATGTTAATATATATCCGAAAGTTTGTATTTTGCAGGACAGGGGAGTCGAATTCTCAACTAATGACCGTCAGAGTCCTTAAAAGGTATTCATGGGAAAGGAAAGAAAGGACATGTCCAGATAGTGATGACAAGAAAGCAAAGATAGCAGAGAACGCGGAGAGTAAAGAAAAGCCCGAAAGAGGAAAGAGCATATAGGATTCATAAACTGCGCAATGATAAAAAGAGGAAAGGGTATTATAAAGACACCTAGACACGAACAGACGCGGCCATAATGGTTCTTGATATTCACCCCCTCGGCAGTTGGAGCAATAACTCCCGAGAAGGTGAAGGGGCAATTGATGACCGCTGGATTTTTTTTTACCCCGGACCAGGGGCTTAACCACAGCTAAAGGCCCATAACATAGAGGCCCACGTATCTGATATACCCAACAAGCCTGACTCATTCAACCTTCAAGACCGGGCTCGGCCCAGCTTCTTCACTCATAACGACCCAGCCCACACGAAGCATACTCTCTCCTCTCAGGCCTAGCGTCCGGCCCGACTCTCGGCCCAACCCAGGATCCAGAATAATATTCACCAGACAGCCTGGCAGATTCGCTTAAACGTACGCACGAGGAGAATCAGAGGCCGTTACGCATGGAGCAGGCGGCTGATACCCTAGTACCTCCGAATCCGCATGGCAGAGACGCGTGGCCCAATCCTAGAGAGGCCTTTACACGTCACCAGCAAGCAAGACAATGTATAAAAGAGGAGTCCCCTCCTCAGGAAACTTAAGCCTTATTCTGTAATACATAAACCCTTGTAAAACCCTATTGGATCTCAGATCATCATATGTAAAAAACAGTCATGTCGAATAAAAATCTCTTCCCGAAAGAAATCAATATCAAAATCCACCGTACCTTAAGTCACAAAAAGAAAAATCATACACATTTTATAGTTCAAAAGAAAACTCAACAAGGTTCACACAAATACTCTTAATTACATTGTCACACGTTTTCGATAAAAAAAAAAAATTAACTAAAAGAAATGACGGTCTTCTTCAATTCATCTTTTAGTAAAGCCACTCTAGCCTCTAGGCGTGAATGATGGGTTCCCTCGCCCTCCCACACTGGCACCCAGTATGAGCAGTCTTCTTCATGATATTAGCGGAGTCGTGTACCTCGTACTTGTTTTTTTTTTTCCTAGTATTGGGCGTTGGCCCTGTTGTTTACTGGAAAAGTAAAATTTATAAACCTAGCTAATATCTTCTTTTTTTTTTTTCCTGTTAATCCACACTCTTGGTAAATGATAAAATTAAAATAAAAAGGGGATAAAAGAATGCAAATTGATCCTTTAGCTAGGCACCCCTAGCCAGCATCTCCTCAAATTCAAGAATTGATTTCTCCTTCTGAAGCTTTATATCTTTATGAAAATTTGATATAAATTCCTCAGCTCTCTCATCCACTGGCCGTAGCTGCGGTGATTTAGCAACAACTTCTCTCCAAGCATCTTCAATGCTATAAAGCACTTTCTCTTCTTTTCTGGGTAAAACCTGCTCATCAACCAACTGTTTACCTCTGCTGCTAGTTTCTGCATTGAAATGCTTGGCCTGCAGCAAAAACGTCGACGATCCTGCAGCCTCTACAGAATAGAGCTGGTCTATGTATATGGGTGAGAAATTGTTATGAACCTGGTTCTTGTTGCTATAATAGTGTCGGTAAGGATGGCTGTTGGAACGGTAGCCACGATAAGGTGGTGTTGTTAAGAAACGTTTCTTGAGAGGATGGACGAAACGGATAGAGCAATAAGAGAGGAGGCGACTGGAGTTGGTCTTGATGACCTTGATGGCTTTAGATAAGTTGAGATTATGGAATTTTGCCTCGACTGTTTTGGCTAAGCGTTTCCACGCCTTCTTTGCAGGTTGAAGCTTCTTTCCCAGGCTGGAATGAGACATCAAGTGTTTGTTTAATTTTCTTGTCGGAAATGGATAAGCAGAAGAATTCTAAGGAAGGGTTTGCATTTCTTATAGACCATAGAGTTGATTATTATAGGACTTATATATATGCTGGTGGTACGAAATGTCCTTGTATATTTCACTATATAACAAAAATGCCACTCAGAATCAAAGATGATGTGCTGGTTTAGGATGGCATTAAAGGCAAATTGGTCTAAAAAAGAAATAAATGATTTCTTGTTTGTGAAGTAGTCTTGATGATTAACTTTCGGTAATGTTGGAGGTCCTATAGTGAAAGCAAGCTTGGGTCCTAAGTTTACCCCGCAAGTGAAAGCAGAGAAATGAGAGATCCTGCCACTGAGAGGTGGGCTCCAATTCCATTATGGTTAAAAAAGAGCTAGTGATTTGAAATGATTTCCTTTTCCACTTTAATATAATGGGGTCGAGTGTTTGTTATCAGAGCTCAACGTTTCAACTGCTCTATGGAAATTGTCCCATATCTAGAAGCGCTCCTGTCTTTTTAGTGTCTGTCCACCTCGAGAATAATTAGGGAAGAAGATTTTGACCGTTGGAGAAAATTTTTACCTGCAGCATATTGTTTATATAGATATTTTTAAAGGGGTTGAGTGTATGCATTTAAATATTTACTCTTTCAGATTGGTGTATATACAGACTAGGTTGGTTGTAATTAATTAAGGTTAAAAATTTAAAGAAGGCTGCCATTAGAGACAACCCACATTGAATAATATATAAGATCGACCGTTGTCACCTAAGATCAACTCTTCTGATTTGAAATAAAAGTAGTATTCTTTATATACCAAGAGCCTCTTTCTTTTTCAGAGCAATAAGCAAACGTTATCTCTGCTTTTGGCTGGATCTACCACGCACATAAATAAAATTAAAAGCATTCTTTTCTTGTTGGTTTAGAAAACTAGCTAGCAAGCCTAGTACATTACTTTGTATACTTACTAAAATCAAGGTGAAATCCGCATCAAAGAGTGATCTCTTGACACATTTCGCCGGACATATATCTTCCACATGCATTCTTATTTTTAGTTTCTTAATTTTCTCCCCCATTTCGATCACTGATTTGTAAAGGACAGCAAGAAAAGAAATCCTTTCCAACTGGGAAAGGCGCCAGGCGCTGAATTCCTTCTTTTTTTTTTCAAAAAAGAAAAAAAAAATTGCAAAGCATAAAGCAATAAGAGGGCCATTGTCTGTTTTGCTGGCTATACAGCTTCTTGGACCCGTTGAGACCATTTTTACACCTAAACGAGAGGCTGAAATATCCGTATCTTTGCAAATAATTCTTTCTCTGCGCTGTTGTTTTTGGACTTTCCATTCTGGCTTGTCTTTAGGGTTTTCAGAATCTCTCTAATTGGTGTCCTAAAATATCAATATTTAAACTAATAAATTATTATGGGAGATTTACAATTTAGTGTTTAGGTATTGTTATTATTAACAAGTCGGTCTTTATATTTTCAGAAATCTATTAAAATGTTCTTATTTTTTCTCTCCTTCAACAAAATAGTTCTTCTATCCTCTTTTCCGTTAAAAATAGATAACGAATGATTGAGAAAATTTTTAAAATTCAATTTTGCTCTCAATTAAAATCTCTTATTTAGTTCTTGAATATTGCTATTATTAACAAGTCAGTCCCTATATTTTCAGAAATCTATTAAAACGTTCTTATTTTTTCTCATATCTATTAAAACGTCAATATAATTTCTTTACATCAATGAATTAGTCCTTATCTTTTCTTATATATATTAAAATATTCTTATTATTTCTTTACGTCAATGAAATAGTCTCTCTCTACATTTTCAGAAATCTAATAAAATGTTTTTATCTTTTCTCATATCCATTAAAACGTCTTTATTGTTTATTTCAATCAACAAAATAGTCTCTATCTTTTCTAACATATATTAAAACGTCCTTATCGTTTCTTTTCGTCAACGAAATAGTCCATCCTCCTCCTCCTCTTCCTCCTCAAAAAAGAAGAAAAAAGAAGAAGAAGATGATGATGATGATGATGATGATGAAGAAGGAGAAGAAGAAGAAGAAAAAGAAGAAAAAAGAAGAAGAAGAAGGAGAAGAAGATGATGATGAAGAAGAAGAACCTCCTCCTCCTTCTCCTTAAAGAAGAAAAATAAAAAGAAAAATTAAAGTAAAATCAAAGAAGAAGAAAAAGAAAAAGAAGAAGAACCGATGAAGAAGAAAAAGGAGGAGGAGGAGGAGGAGGAGGAGGAGGAGGAGGAGGAGGAGGAGGAGGAGGAGGAAAAGAAGGGGGTAATTTGATATTTTATTATATTTTTAACAGCAGAAGTAGACGGAAGAACTATTTTGTAGACGAATAGAAAAGATAAAAATATTTTAATAGATTTTTGAAAATGTAGAAACTTACTTATTAATAATGACAATATTTAAAAATTAAATTATAAATCTCTCGATTATTAATAATTAATTAGGTGGTTTAATTTGGAGCTTCATATTTTTTATCTTAATTTGAGACTGATTTCCTCTCCGATCATTAATTTATAATTAATTCTGATTTTAAATTAAGTTGATATGATATATATATACTCACCGCTTTTGAATAATATGATTTTATTTCTATTAAGTTTAAATTCATTAACTAATAAAATACTATTTTTTTAGTGATATATAGTATAATGCATCATAAATAAAAAATTGTTATGTATCTCCGCCTCTTAATTATAGATGATATAGATTTAGCACACGTAAGTATTTCTCATTAAAAGAAAAAGAAAAAAAAAGGAAAAATAAAAACTAGCTACATCTCATCCGTCGGAAGTCAAATTTGCCGGCGAAGGTTTTTAACTGTATAATTGCCAACCGCCAGTGTCCCATTGCACTGAGTTTCTCAAGTTGCGCATGACGACGGCAATAACCCTGAATTTGCTAATTTACTAAATATAGCTGAGAGAAAAGTAGCTAAATCTCTCATGGCGAAGGAGGAGGTGGTGAAATTTTTGGATTCTATGGGTTACCTAATTTTGTGCGCAAAGTAGATCAGTGGGTTGAAACTCAAATCATTATTCGTTATTTTTTCTTTAGCCATTGGACTACATCTATCTATCCTACCTAAACAGTAAGCCTTTTCTTGTTCGTTCTTCGAATGATCAAATTCCTTCCGGCTAATGAAGGAACGAATCAAGCATTTTTTATTCTTAAACTAATAACTAAGCATTTTTTTTAAAAATAAGTTTATTCATTCACACGTTAATTTTTTAATGTTTTGGTATGTTATGTAACCAAATCATCATTATATCTTATAATTTTTCGTTATTTACATATAAGAAGACGTTTTAACCATTTCAAAAAAAAAAGAAAAAAAAAAAAGAGGACGTTTTAAACTAGTATTCTTCAATTATTTAATTAAAATCCATCAATACAAAGGTCAATGTATTTAGGAGAAATTAATTCCTAAATTCATTATTCATTATTCATTTTTTCGTAAATATTATTTTCGTTGAAATTTTTATAAGTAAAATTTTATTGATTAATGAATGCAATAAAAATTTAAGTCTCCTTTGATACAAAATGACTTATTTGTAATTTAAAAAAAATTATTTAAAAAAAATATATAATTTGAATATGTTTTATTAATATGTTAAATTTTTATGAAATAAATGGTTTGTGACTATAAAAATTACATAAATATTCTACTCTAAATATATATATAATATTTAATTTAAAAGAGAAAATTATATATTGATAAAATACTTAAATTTTAAAAAATAAAGACTCAAATCATATAATAATCAATATATAATTTTTTATGATAATAATAAAAATTATCATAAACTTTAATTTAATTAATTCCTTTTCCTTTCTTTATTTGAATATATATATAACTCATATATAACATGAAAATTTTCATGTATTGTTATTTATCAATAAACATAATTTTCAATTTTCTATTAATCTTCACTTAAATATTTAATTATAAAAAAATAAAAAATTAAGATAATATTGAAAATAAGGAAAGTAATATTTGAATTGTAGAGGTGAATTTACTTCTCTATACACACCAACTTGACAATTAAACAAGGGCATGTTAAGTGAAAAATCATTGCCAAAATGCATAAAGAAGACAATAAAAAGAGAGGATGCAAGATAACTAGAAGATCTAAATGAAAAGAGAAAGAAACATTTTAAAAAGTTTCCAAAAAAATAAAGCTCTAAGGGTTAAAAGGAAGGTGTATAATCTTCAGAATTAATGGGTGCTGTAAAAGAAAGCACAAGTATAAGTTTACAGCCCCAAGATCATCACGAATGAGCCCAGGCCTAGGCCCGCATCTTGGCTAAATTTGCAGAAGATCTAGGTTATTAAAATTGTTACTTCCTTCGACTATATCCGAGTTTTGAATGCCAAAAAATTATTAATTCCTTGCTAGCTTAATTAATTTAAATTTCAACTTCATCAAAGAGAATGGCAAAGTTTAACTAATAAACTTTGTGGAAAATTTTATTTGATCAACATTAATTTATTTAGCTCGGATTCGTAAACTTACATATCCTCTCCCGCAAGACAATATATACATTGATAGAACAAAGAACCAAAGCTGGTCCTCATGAGTGCCAAAACAAAGGCTTTATTCTTTTTTAAAACCCTAATATTAACTAGTGTTTTTCCTCCTTATTGTACGTACAATTGCATAGTTGCACTATTATTTATTCGCTGCCTTCAGTAACATTAAATCGAGACCTAGTTCGAGGGCTAAGCAGAGTCACTTCTTGTCTATTATTCTTAATCCTCATGGCTTCCTCTATGGAAACCTGGAACGCGTTTGCGAGCACTTCCACTGGCATGGACCTGATCGCCGACACCCTTCCGGCTAGTTGGCAAACTTTGGCTGCGTCATTAGTCTTGAAGGATACCCACTCCATGCCTTGCTCGCTAGCCTTCTTCACTACCACGAAGTTTTGTGGGGCTACAAACATTTGACCTTCCTGAACTTGTCCATCAAATACTGTGTTTCCATTGTCATCAACCATCTGGACATGACCATTTCCTCTAACGACGTAGTTTACGCTGTGGGCATTGACGTTCCAGTGTGGTGCAAATATAGCATTCTGCCACAAATTCATCAGAAATGTGTGTGGTTCAGTAACTTGTAATTATTTAAGTGTGAGTAGTAATCGTGTGTTTGTAAGCCTTACCCTATAGAGGACACCTTTCTGAACAGTGAATTGGAGGTTTCTGAGAATGGGGACGACGTGGCTATTGACGGTGGTGATACGGCCGGCTCTTGGGTTAAAGATGTCGGTGTCTGATGGGTCATTGACATTGTGTCTAAGCTTAGCTGTGCATAAAGTTTCCTCTACTCCATTGTATCCGCCGGTCCCACGTGATGGTCCGAGCTCGAATTGTTTCTGTTGTTCTTCCTCTTTTATTTGTCTTTCCTCTTCTGGGCTTCGTTGTGGGGTTAGCACCTCAAGTCCACGCTCAACCGTCACAATCATGCCCCTGTAATCATCTTCTCCCCTTAGCCTTCTTGCAACATCAGTGTTGACGTTGAAAGCTTCAGCCAGTACCCGCTCGTCCATTCCTGAGAAGACATTTCCAGCTGTATCACGCTCAGCTGGCTTCCGGGTTAGGCCCCTTTCGCTCCTCTCACCTCTCTGGGATTCCCCTTTCTTGCTCTGCACATCTAGTTGTGGGTTCCCAGCAACGAAGAATACCTGAAATAATATATCAAATTTATTAGAAGATATCAATAAAATCTTCACTCATTATGCACTGGATTTTCGTGGTTTCTTACTCTGTGATTTTGGTCGAGCTGGTTGGCCGGATTGTTGGTGTCAACAACTTGAACCAAAACAAGAGGAGTCCTTCCGTTATTGTATACCCATTGAGTTACTCCAGTAGGTACGGCGATGACATCGCCTTCTCGGATTTGTCGAACCTTTTGGTGGTGGTCTCTCATGCTTTCTCTGCCCGATTGACCAAAACCACCATATCGTGGTTGTGGCTGTGGTCGTGATTCTGATGACTGGTATGTCTCAGGGCAGCCTGGAAAGACAACTCCCTGAACACCTCTGCCTGCAATTGGAAACAAAGAAATGTAAATGATCACTACATTGAAGATTCAGGAGCTATATGCTGTTTACACAAGATATATAAAAGATTACGTGCCTTGTACTACGTATATGAGCTTAGGTCCATTGACGTATTGTGGCAACAGAAGACCTTTCTCTCGGATAATATGGCGCATAGCTACAACACCAGCACATTGAAATTGATCATCATTTTCGTCCCAGACGTCTGTAACACCAGCCTCCGATTGGATCCTCCGATGGGGCTCCACGGCACTAATGCGATCGAGTTGGCATTCGTCCCTTTGTGGGCGCTGTCGGCGCTGCAATGGTGGAAACCCTCTGGGATGCGTGGTTACTGGTTCTATTTGAGCAAAACAGCCATGCAAGAAAACTAGAAGGCAGAAACTAAGAGATAGGAAAGAAGAGAAAGCCATGGCGAGTATGAACCTCTACAAGCAAGAAGAAGAAGAAGAAGAAGAGAGAGAGGCTTGAGCTAGACTGTGTTGAAGTGAAGAAGAGGGATGGAGGAAGTGGTGTTTATATAGGAAGGAGAAGAAGCAGGTTTAGTGGCTGGGACGTGGCAAATCGATCGGTGAGTTGTCTCGATTTCTTCTGCATGTGAATTTGTCTTTATATTTTGCATGCTTTCAATACCCTTTCTCGCTTACACATATTTTTTTTGCAGATTACGTGTTGGTGTTCTGCTATGAGAAGCTCATATAACTGTTACTTCTCTTATGGTGGGTCACATTTGTTCTTCTGCTTCTTCTTGTCTTCTATTCTTCCATTAAGGGTTTTTGTACTTTAAGTTAATTAATTTACAATCAAGAGAGCGTTTGTGTACATAAGAAAGTGTCCCCATTTAAATTCGACCTAAATAAATATTTTCTTTTTTATTACTGGTCAAAATTTGTTAATCAAATCGATCACAAAATCAAAGAAAGCATTTATGTCGGAACTTATGAGCCATTGCATTTTCTTTTTCTTAACAATTATAAAATTTGTCTCATATTTTTTTAAATGAAACCGCAAAAGTGGTTTTCTTAACAATAAATTCAATATAATGTGTAAAAAATAATGAAATTTTGAATTTAAATATACTTATTTACTTATTATAAAATATTTGTTTTTATATACAAAATAATTTTCAATTTTGTATTTAATCAATTGTACTCTATCACTGTAATATTTGTTATTAGAAAAAAAATATATATATCAGACCGCTTTATTAGCTCACCTATTTCCCTTTTCAGCAACAATCGTCCACGTAAGAAGATACCAAACCACGGTCACAGTCCTGGCAAAGGAGCAAACAGGGGCGGGGCCACTCTATGTTGAGCGACCACTCAACTTTATAGAAAACATTAAAATTTTTCTAACAAAAGACATTTAAATTTAATAATTTAATTTATTGAAATTAATAAAAATATAAATGGAAATTTTAATTATTATATATATAACTATGTAATTCAATTATAAAATTTTATTTTTAATCTTTTATATGATACATAAAAATTTAATATACACATACATATATATTATATTCTATATTATTGGTAATATTGAGAGACAACTTTAATGCTCAATCATTATTTAATATTTTGATATACTAAAATAATTAAAAAATTTATTAATTTTTATTTTTTGATTTAATTTTTAATTAATTAATTAATTTAATTTTTTTTACTATACATCATTAAAAGTTTAGTATATAAATTATGTTAGAGAATATTTTATAGAAGTTTATGATGATGACGACGTCTTTAGAACTATTTTCATCGCTACAAATTTTAAACATCAACACGTACTTGATATATACACACCCATTATATTCTATAATTTTTAATTTTTCAAGAAAAGCAAGGACCTACATGGAATCAAACTCATCTAGGCAGATCATCATCAACACGTACCCTGTAGGAACTAGGTGGAAGCAAGAAAGCTCATCAAATCCATGCAACACACCAAGACAAACCCACATGCAGAAAGAATCAAGAGAAGTAACTAAACGATTTCGCACGTGCCAAAACACTACCTGCTTATTTTTCTCCTTAAATACTAACCTATACCACTCACCCTTTTCACCATATAGCCTGGATCTCTTCTCTTAAATGGCTTACTCTTCTTTGTAATCTCTTAATCTCTGCTTTCTTCTTCTCTTCCATGGGCGTTTTGCTCAGATAGGCCAAGATCCTAGTTTTTGGCCAAGGCCAGAACCAAAACGCTACCAACGGGACGAGTGCCAAATTGAACGCTTAAGTGCCCTCGAACCCAATCGGAGGATACAGTCGGAGGCTGGTGTTACTGACATCTGGGACGAAAATGACGACCAGTTCGAATGTGCTGGTGTTGTAGTCGCTCGCCATACCATTCAAGCGAGAGGGCTTCTGTTGCCCCAATACGTCAATGGACCCAGACTCGTCTACGTAGTTCAAGGCATGTGCATTGTCATGTAGTACATTGTCCTCCTACGTATCCAGAATTATAGTAATAAAAATAGAGAGCTTATTTTAATTAGCCAAATAAGATTGTTATTATTATTAACGCAGTCAAGTATTGCAGGTAGAGGTGTCCATGGAGCTATGCTCCCAGGTTGTCCAGAGACATTCCAGTCATCACAGACTCAACAGTCTTGATATAGTCAAACGCGAAGCCAGATCCAGGGAGACCAGCACCAAAAGATTCAACAAATTCGTGAGGGCGATGTGGTTGCTTTGCCAACAGGAGTACCTAACTGGGTTTATAATAATGGACGGTCTCCTCTCGTTCTAGTTACTGTTGTTGACACTAGTAAACGAACAAGCTGGTGTAATTTTTAAAATCATGCATAAAAAAAAAATAATTATAAAATCATGGCTAATCATGTCAACTAAGCGTGAATCATGTCAACCAAGCGTATTCGACAATCATACTGTCAAACAAGAAAGTTCGTCAAAATTCAGACATAATGTCGAACATTTGTCTATTCAGCTTGTTGTCAAGGTGCCAAACACGAACCTTGACTCTGCATGTATGCAGAACCATGCGAACCTCCATGCACGGATCCGTGGGAGACTTTGCTTTTTCTCCCACGGCCTTCTTTTTTCCACTTTTCATTCTTTCTCTCTAGCTCTTCTTCTTCTCTCCAACTCTCCATTCTTCCTCTCCAGCTCCTGTTCTCCTTCTCCAGCTCTCGCTTCTCCCTCTCCAGCTCTTCACTTCACTGTCTCCACAATTTGCCATAGGCCATCACCTGTACACCTTCACTTTCAACACGCTGAAAAACACGTCTTCATCAGGTATTCCTAAATTTTTTTTTTTTTATGAAATATATATATATTTTTTTACTTTATATATAAAAATGAAATAATAAAAGGAAATAAATTAATAAAATTTTAAATTTTTGTATTATAATAAATTAATAAAATTATTATAATATTTAAAATTAATTTTTGTATTAAACTGAAATTAAATTTATGAAAATAATAAAATTATTTTTTTAAAATTTTTTTGTATTATAAGAAAATTAATAAAATAAAATAAATTATAATAAAATATTTAAAATTAATTTTTGTATTATACTGAAATTAAATTTGTGTAAATAATAAAATTAAGTTTTTGAAATTATTGTTTGTATTATAATAAAATTATACGATTAATACAATATTTAATTTTTGAATTATAATAAAGTAAATAAAATTATAATAAAATATTTAAAATTAATTTTTTGTATTATACTGAAATTAATTTTTTTGAAAATAATAAAATTAATTTTTTGAAATATTTTTTTGTATTATAATAAAATTAATAAAATAAAATAAATTATAATAAAATATTTAAAATTAATTTTTGTATTATACTGAAATTAAATTTGTGAAAATAATAAAATTAATTTTTTGAAATTATTGTTTGTATTATAATAAAATTACTACGATTAATACAATATTTAATTTTTGAATTATAATAAAGTAAATAAAATTATAATAAAATATTTAAAATTAATTTTTTGTATTATACTGAAATTAATTTTTTTTGAAAATAATAAAATTAATTTTTTGAAATATTTTTTTGTATTATAATAAAATTAATACGATTAATACAATATTTAATTTTTGAATTATAATAAAGTAAATAAAATTATAATAAAATATTTAAAATTAATTTTTTGTATTATACTGAAATTATTTTTTTAAATAATAAAATTAATAAAATAAAATAAATTATAATAAAATATTTAAAATTAATTTTTGTATTATACTGAAATTAAATTTGTGAAAATAATAAAATTAATTTTTTGAAATTATTGTTTGCATTATAATAAAATTAATATGATTATAATAAAATATTTAAATTTAATTTTTTTATTATACTAAAATTAATTTATTTTGAAAATAATAAAATTAATTTTTTGAATTTAATTTTTGTATTATAATAAAATTAATAAGATTAATAAAAAAAATTTAATTTTTGTATTATAATAAATTTAATAAAAATATAATATAATATTCAATATTAATTTTTCTATTATACTAAAATAATTTTTTTGAAAGTAATAAAATTATTTTTTTGAAATTATTTTTTTGTATTACAATAAAATTAATAAAATAGTCAGAAAAATTTTTAATGTTTGTATTATAATAAAATAAATAAAATTATAATAAAAATAAAAAAAAAATTTACAATAAAATATATTTAAAACTTACTGTAATTTTTTTTGAAAACGGCCACTTTTTTGATAAAGATTTTAAAAAAATTGTAAATTTAATATTTCCATAATTGCTAAATTTTTTTTTTATTTTTTAAAATTATAATAAATTAAAATTACACACAATAAATAAATATGATATATTTATTTAAAAAAATTTGAAATTTTTATATACATACCTTTTAAATATGAATCTAATTCCTGGAAAAAAATACTTGATAATAGCGATAATTTTTTTGAAAGTAAATACGATAATTTTATAAAATTTATAAAAAAATATTGAATTATATTAAAAATAAAATAAAAATTATACAAATTTATAAAAGTTAGAGCTAATAAGAGATAAGAGAAATAATAAACTTGATAATAGGGATAATAATAAGGTAGCAATTTGAGGTGAATTTGAGATGAGAGTGAAAATAAACTTGATAATAGAGACGAGAGTAAAAATAAACTTGATAATAGGGATGATAAGAAGGTAGCAATTTGAGGTGACGAGAAGTAGCAATTTGAGGTTTATTTATAGGCCGCGGGAAAGTATAATTCGGCAGTTTTATTGCCGAATTATTTTAAATGCAGACCGTTGGGCGGTGAAAGGGTGGTTGTGGATAGCATATGTGGAGTGCCGAACATGTCCACGTGAAATTTTCTCCGAGTGCAGAGATTTCTGCACCCTCTGACATTTGCATTCATGTCACAAAGAGTGCAGAATTTTTAATATAGCAGCCGTGTTCAGCACCCAAGGTGCTGAACACGCCACCCTGGCAACCACAGGAGTAGATGACATTGCTCTCGAACAAGCTGAGTAGACCAAAATTCGACACGTTGAACTTCATATTGTTCGATTCGTGTTCGACAATATGACTGTCCAACACGCTTGATTGACACACAGGATTCGAAAATATTTTTAGATCTGCATGATTTTATAATGTTTTTTCTTATGCATAATTTGAAAAATTGATCAACAACCAGCTGGATCGAATGCAAGAGTAAGAACACCCAAAAAGCTCATGATATATATAATTAATTACAACAAATACATATTTAGATATCTTCTAACTTTGATGTTTTATTGCAGTCGTTCTTTGTTGCTGGGAACCCGCAAGAAGAACTAATGACTCAGAGAGTTGGATGAGCAATTGCTAGCTGAAGCTTTCAACGTCAATACCGAACTCGCAAGAAAGCTAAGGGGTGATGACGATTACAGGGGAATTATTGTGAGTGTACAACGTGGGCTTGAAGTGGTAACCCCACAAGAAAGCCCAGAAGAGAAAAAATATGTCAGAGAGGAAGAACGGTGGCGGCAAGAATTCGAGATGGGATCACGTGGAATCGGCAGACACAATGGCGTAGAAGAAACTTTCTGCGCAATTAAACTGCAACACAACGTCAACGACCCATCACAAGCTCACGCCTTCAATCCACGAGCCGGCCGCATCACTATCCTCTCAAGGCTCCAACTCAGTGTTCAGAAAGGGAGCATTTTTTCAAATCATGCAAAAATAGAGAAATATTTTAAAAAACAGGCAGGATCTGAAAATATTTTCGGATTCTGTGTGTCAACGCAGCATGTTCGCCAGTATGACTAGCGAACAAGCATGTTCGCCACCCATGCTGTCGAAGAAGGGAGAGTTCGCCACCCATGGTGGCGAACTTTGGCTTGCTGAGCTTGTTCGCCACTCATAGTGGCGAACAAGCTCGTCCGGGCCACGGGAGCAGTGCAATCTGCTCCCGTGGCACGCCAGCTTGGCGGAAATAATTGTTCGCCACTTAAAGTGGCGAACAATTCTGCTGAGTGGCATGTTCGCCACCTTGGGTGGCGAACATGCACAGAAAACTAGTCAGAAAAGGCTGACGATGGTTGACTGAAAAGTGTTCGCCATCCATAGTGGCGAACACTTTTCTGTTACGCCGCGTGGCTCTGCATGCATGCAGAGCCACGCGGACCTGTGCAGGTCCGTGAACATTTATTTCGCCCTGATGAAATTAATTTTTTCTCTCCTTTTCCGCACCTTCTTCCTTCTTTCTCATTTTCTCTTCTTCCTTCTCTTCTTCTTTCTCTTCTTCCTCTGCAGATTTCTGTCCACCATTTTCTTTCTCTCTGCAAAATCGGCTACAGTGTGTTTGCTCCGCACCAAGAACCGCAGGAAAATATCAGGTTTTTCGTTAAACTTTCCTTTAAATTTAAATATATTTATATTTTTTTGTTTAAATAATTTTGTTAATACAATTTTGTATATAAATTTTTTTAATTTTAAAAATTTTATTAAAAAATTTGTAAAATATTTAAAAGTTAAGTAATTAATATTATATGTAAAATATTAATTAAAATTTAAATAAAGTAAAACAAAATAATAATATACTTGTATTTGTTTAAAGAAATGTGTGGAGAAATTTGTAAAATTTTATTTAAAAAATTTTAATTTTTTGGAAAATATAATAATTGAAGTTTATATATTTTATTTATTTTTTTTGAAATTATTTTTTAATATTTACAAAAATTTAATATTTTAAAATGTAATAATTTTATAGAAATAAAATATAATAATTTTATAGAAATAAAATAATTTAATTTTGTAAAATATTTAATCTGTTGAAATTTTTATTAATTTTTAAAAATTTTATTTTATATTATAATAATATATAAATTGTGTAGAATTTATTTTATTTTTAAAATTTCATCCGATTATTAATTTTTTTTAATTAGTTTTAAATTGTAATTTTTTTTGAAATTAATTTTTAATATTTACAAAAATTTAATATTTTTAAATGTAATTATAATTGCAATGATAATAAAATATAATAATTTTGTAAAAATAAAATAATTTAATTTTGTAAAATATTTAATCCGTTGAAATTTTTATTAATTTTTAAAAATTTTATTTTATATTATAATAATATATAAATTATGTATAATTAATTTAATTTTAAAAATTTCATCAGATTATTATTTTTTTTAATTTGTTGAAAATTGTAATATTTTAATTATAATAATATATAAATAAAAATTAAATGAAATATAATAAATTATAAAAAATATCAGTTCATGATTTTCTTGAATATATCATCTGTTTTTTATTTTGTTTTTAATTAATTGAAGTATTTATAAATATTTTGTAAATATGTAATAAATTGTAATATTTAAAAATTGGTATAAATAAAAAGTTAATATAATTTATTAATTTATAAAAAATATAATAATTAAAGATTTCAAAACATGTCCTTCATATTAAATTAAAATATTAAATTAAAATATTTAAATTAAAATATTTTAAAAAATATTAATTAATTTCTTAAAAAATAAGACCAATATATAATTAAATTTATTTTTTAATGTGGTGTTATATTTGTTGTTGTTTTTAGATAAAATATTTGTTGTGATTTATAGATTGAATATTTGTTGTGATTTATATATTGAATATTTGTAGTGATTTTGGATAGAATATGTGCTCTGATTTTGGATAGGTTAGTTGTTGTGATTTTTAATATAAAAGTTGTGATTTTTGATATAATATTTTTTAAATATGTATATAATATTATTGTTAAATTAAGTAGTGTTATTTAGTGAATAATTGGTGTTTGAATATTGTATATAATTTTACATAAATAGGTATGGAGGAAAGACGCAATTCCCGTGACCGCCGTAATTATATTTTACCGGGTCCAAACGATCCATCCTTGCTATATGCACAAGCCGATCATCGGTCTGAGGCTATATGGCAAGGGAGTATGGAAGTTGGGGCAATTGCTTGCAGAAGGACGGGAACAATTTTACATCTGGACGACATTCCGGATCGAATAATACCTTACCTGCGACGAACTGGATTTTATGGGGTAATACGGTTAGGATATTTTGCATTGGATTGGCAGCTAATTAGTGCCCTGGTGGAGCGGTGGCGACCAGAGACCCATACGTTTATGTTTCCCGAAGGGGAAATGACCATTACCCTTCAGGATGTAGGGTTAATAACCGGGTTGCCGGTCGATGGTGCAGCTGTTACAGGGCGTTCACGCCACCATTGGCCATCGTTGTGTGAGGCACTATTAGGTGTCGTTCCACCTAATAGTGCCCTAAGAGGTTGTTACTTGAAGATGGTATGGCTAGCTGAGGAGTTCAGTCAGCTTCCAAATGACCCCGACGAGGAAGTTGTGCAGAGGTTCGCACGCGCATACATCATGAGGGCTATTGGATCTATTTTTAGTGATACATCAGCTTCACGTGTGAACATTATGTTTTTATCTCTGCTAGCCGACTTGGATGAAGCCGGCAATTATAGCTGGGGTGGTGCATGTTTGGCATGGCTGTACAGACAGTTATGTAAGGCGACAAATCCTGAAGTTATGCAAATGGCAGGTCCATTGTTCATTCTCCAGATATGGGCATGGGACCGTATCACAGCAGTTTCGCCGACACTGTCCGTACGAGTACCACATCATGATGCTCCACTAGGCAGCAGGTATGTGTTATTACATTAATATTTTTAAATTTCTTTGTTATTGTAATATGTTAAGAAATACTTGATAGTACAATATATTGTGCAGGTGGAGTAATGCCAGGCATATAACGGAGGTCATCACCCACGTACTCGTTGAGCTGCGTTATCAGCTAGATCGTTTATTACCTGAGCAGGTAATACGGAAAAAAGAAATGTTAAATAATTTAAAGCTACATTAATTTGTGTATAACAATTGAATGTTAATTTCAGGTAATTTGGGAGCCATACAATGATGCCCTTATTGAGTCGTTACCCGAAGATTGTCGGCAAGGACGACAAATTTGGAGAGCTGTAGTGCCATTAGTATGCTTTCATATTATAGAGTGGCATCAGCCTGATCGGGTCATGCGCCAGTTTGGTATGCAGCAGCATATTCCCGCTGAACCACAACAATCTGCTGCACTCCATGATATTGACCTGCGTAAGAGCGACACAAACTGGGCTGAGGTGCACTCCCACTGGATTGCACGCTGGAACACCCGAGATAGACGAATAATTACTGCCCCGCCAGCAACAGGGCCACTCCATTTTCATTCAGAGTATATGGAGTGGTACCGTAGGGTGTCCAGACGCTGGATTTCAGTTAGGGGAGCGGCATTGGGATCAGGGGTAAATAATTAATGCTGTTTAAAGTCATTTTCAATAATAACTGCATATTAGATATAATATAATTGAATGCTTTTATTGCAGGAGGATGGTCTGGAGCATATGCAAGCTATGGCGACAAATCCGACCACGGGGAGCATGGCATCTATTTGCGACCTCCTACAGTCTGTATCATTCTGTATGATGGAAGAGAGGCGACAAACACAGCTCCCAGCTCCACATCCAGCACCTGCTCCACCACACATCACTACTGACCCAGATGACCCACCCATTCCAGATTCAGTTTCACGTGGAAGTCGGGGTAGAAACCGTGGTCATGGCAGGGGTCGTAGAAGGGATCATCCAAAAATAGTAGAACGTGATAGTGATGTGCATCCAGTGCCTCCCCCGATACAGTATCACCAGTCCCAAGCTGAATACGAACATGCACCGAGTTCCTCTAATGTGCCACCCATGTCTTCTCAGATACCTTCAATGTATTATCCTTCCCAGAGTCAGTTCATGGGATGGACGCCTGGGTCGAATACGATGCCTTCATTCACTCCCGGTGCGTATGGTGTACCATTTACGCCGATAGGATCTATGTTCCCAGCATTTCCACCAGAGCCTGCCCATGATACTTCTACCTCTAGGTCGGTTCACAGGTCAGACGGCTCTACAGAGAATGTGTTTGCAGGATATAATCCTGGATTAGGATATGGACAGGCTGGTGTTGGTCATTTTGGTCAGTCTGAAATTACACATAAATCTTCTCGATTGGTCACGAAGATCCTTAAGCAATCCATAAACCATGACCAATTGTCACCATCCTCCTTATCAACAATGGCAAAAGCTAATGGAAATAATTGATTATTTCCATCAAGTGCGGTTGCACACAGTATACATCCGGTATATTTTCCGTACAAGAATGTCCCATCGATTGAGATAACAGGTCGGCAATGTTTAAATCCCTCAATCGATTGCTTAAAAGCCCAGAACATACGGTCAAATACACGACACATCGGATTTAATCGCTCATTTATCCAATGTGGATTATCTTCGATCATGTATACTGTTTCTGGGTTAAAATGATGAAGAGCAGTCATGAATCTACGCAAACGACTGTATGATTCATCCCAACCCCCATAAAGCCGTGCAATTGCCTTCTGCTTAGCTTTCCATGTTTTCTGATAAGACGGCTCGTACCCAAATTTATCCCGCACTTCAGCTTGTAGGGCAGCAATTTTTATATCGGGCTGCTGTTCAATTAATGCAAATATGAATGAACAAATGAAATTCTCATCCAATTGGCTATGGTTTTTTGTTACCTGAGGATTTGTACACGTGTGCGGTCCATTGTATCTCGTAATTTTCCATACATCCTCCCCTTCTTTCTTGGATGCTCGAAGCCTCCATGCACATCCACTGTCTTTGTCTTTACACTTTATAGAATACGTCTTCTCCCTTGTTTCATGATAACAGAATTGATGGTGATGTCTTAGATGATATTCTTTTGCAGCCGCAGCCACTGCATCTCTCGAAGAGAATATCATCCCAACTGAAAACTCTTTAGAAGGATCCCAAAAGTAACGACCTTCTGGCTTATCATAAGGATCCACCCTCAGCAAATCGAAGTCTATTTCTGCATATGGCGGAGGATGAACAACAGGCACAACAGGATTTGGAAATTGTGTGTTGTAATATCGAGACTCACTCCCAATATCCTCCTGTCCATTATCATCATCATCATCCTCAGTAGACATCCATGAATCATCCTCGTCCTCGTCCTCATTCTCTACTGTATCGGATAAATTAAATGACGGTCCTGCAAGACTATCACGTAAACCATAATCATCAACTACATTTTGCTCTTCACATGGTTCATCATTTGATACAACAGCAGTTCCAGATGGACCAATATCAACATCCTCATTTGTATTATCAACACAACGAAGTATCTTAACATATATTTCTATACCGGGTATACCACCAATTTGATACAAGTAATTAAACATACTAGACACATCATCTTCACCCCATATCTCCATACATTCAAATTGTAAGGATCCATCCACAATTGTAGGCTTTCTAAAACTAATCGTCTCTATAAATTCATTATTCTCGGATAATCCAATTGCACGAGCAATTTTACCGACCAATTGATTAAAACTTATCTGCTTACCCAATGGAATAATCTTTGAAAAACCTCCATCATAATCGTAACCATTACAACTACTTATAACATTACCATCCCAATGAATATTAGCGTATGCAGGAAGTGCCATTTCTCTGCAAAAAAAATTAATAATAAATATTTTTACCACCATTTACTATATACATAAAAAAAAATTAGAATATAAAATATTTAAAACTTACCTGCGTATCTTCTTTTGTATTCGAATCAATAAGAGTAGAAATAAAATTTTTGTGAGATAGAATGTAAATTTTGAGTAATTTCTAATTTATAGAGAAACCAGAAATGAAAGTGATGTATAGAGGGATAAAGTGATTAGTATGCGTGATTTGTGATTGGGGGGTGATTGGTGGAATAATTTATAGAGAAACTGAAAATGGAAGTGATGTATAAAGAGATAGAGATGATTGGCGATTGGGGGTGAATGGTGAGAGAATTTATAGGCGAAGATGGGTTCTAGTTCGACACCACCACTGTCGAACTAGACTCACGGGCTGTAAAGGGTCACATGCATGCCCCTGCATGCATGCAGGGTACGGCCCGCATCAGCTCTTCGCCAGCATGCATGCAGGACCATATGCATGCAGGGCCACATGCATGCCCCTGCGTGCATGCAGGGCCACATGCATGCCCCTGCGTGCATGCAGGGTACGGCCCTGCATCAGCTATTCGGCACTATTTCAAAATAAAAAAATAAAATTATTTTATTAAAATAATTTTAAAATAAAAAAATAAAATATATTACATATTTTCAAAAAATATAAATTTTATTATCTCTTAATTTATATTTATTTTAAAAATATTAAATTTTATTTTTAACAGTATAATAAATTTTAATTTTTTAAAAATAAATATATATATATATATATATATTATTTTAATAATAAATAATTTTTTCATACACTATCTAAATTTATAAAATATTTTAATTTTAAAATATATAAATTTACTAAATAATAGATTACATAATTTAAATTTAAATATTATAATAATAATATTATTAAAAATTAATTTTGTAATAAAATTAGAAATAAATTATTAATTGATTGATGATTAAAAAATATATAATTTTAAGTATACAAAATAAATTTAATATTAATATATTTTAATTAATATCAATAAATATATTTTAATTTAGTATAAAATTTTATTAATTTTTCTAAATTTTTTAAATATATATTTATTTTAAAAATTTTATTTTTACAGGAATTTGTTCGCCAGCTGTGGTATCACATGCATGCAATTGCATGCATGTGAAAAAAGTGTTCGCCACCTTGGGTGGTGAACATGCCCCAGCACTAATAAAATTAGAAATAAGTTATTAATTAATTGATGATTAAAAAATATATAATTTAAGTATACAAAATAAATTTAATATTAATATATTTTAATTAATATCAATAAATATATTTTAATTTAGTATAAAATTTTATTAATTTTTCTAAATTTTTTAAATATATATTTATTTTTAAAAATTTATTTTTACAAGAATTTGTTCGCCAGCATTGGTGGCGAACGAATTCCTGTGGTATCACATGCATGCATGTGAAAAAAGTGTTCGCCACCTTGGGTGGCGAACATGCCTCGGCACTAATAAAATTAGAAATAAATTATTAATTGATTGATGATTAAAAAATATATAATTTTAAGTATACAAAATAAATTTAATATTAATATATTTTAATTAATATCAATAAATATATTTTAATTTAGTATAAAATTTTATTAATTTTTCTAAATTTTTAAAATATATATTTATTTTAAAAAATTTATTTTTACAAGAATTTGTTCGCCAGCATTGCTGGCGAACAAATTCCTGTGGTATCACATGCATGCAACTGCATGCATGTGAAAAAAGTGTTCGCCACTACTTTTCCTCAGTCAACCCTTGTCAGGATCCCTGACGAGTTTTCTGTGCAGCAGAATTGTTCGCCACTTTAAGTGGCGAACAATTATTTCCGCCAAGCTGGTGTGCCACGGGAGCAGATTGCACTGCTCCCGTGGCCCGGACGAGCTTGTTCGCCACCATGGGTGGCGAACAAGCTCAGCAAGCCAAAGTTCGCCACCATGGGTGGCGAACTCTCCCTTCTTCGACAGCATGGGTGGCGAACATGCTTGTTCGCTAGTCATACTGGCGAACATACTGCGTTGACACACAGAATCCGAAAATATTTTCAGATCCTGCCTGTTTTTGAAAATATTTCTCTATTTTTGCATGATTTGAAAAAATGCTCTCAGAAAGGCGTCCTCTACAGGGTAACGTTTATCACCATATATAGAACTTTATAAATATGAACATGAATCTGACAAATTTCTTATGGGTTTGATGCAGAATGCGATGATGTCAACTTACTGGAATGTAAATTCCCATGGAGTACATTACTTCGTGAGAGGAAGTGGCCAAGTCCAGGTGGTGGATGACAATGGAAATACAGTATTTGATGGGCAGGTGCAGGGGGTCAAATGTTAACAACCCCACAAAACTATGCGGTGATGAAGAAGGCAAGCGATGCAGGCTTGGAGTGGGTATCCTTCAAGACAAATGATAATGCGAGAACTAGCCAACTAGCAGGCAAGGTATCAGCAATGAGGGCCATGCCGGTGGATGTGGTGGCAAACTCATACCAGGTTTCCAGGGAAGAAGCCATGAGGCTTAAGGAGAATAGACAAGAAGCGACTATGTTGAGTCCCTGGTCTAGGTCTCGATTCAATATTACCCAAAGCAGTGATTAATTAAACATAGGCAATTTTCGAAAACGAAATAAGCCTTAAAGAGGCAAACAGCAGGACCCCATCTTCCTTTAGTTTCTTTTACTATGAATCTATATGTAAATACCATGCGGCAAAGTGAAATCTACAGCTAGCTATCTGAGTGCGAGTAAATGCCAATAAAAAAAAAAAAACTTTAAACTCCTTTTTTTTAAATTCTTTTTCCAAGTTGATTGGCTGAATTATATTTTAAAATTTTTTTCATATTATATCAATTATTTTCTTTTTTCATATCAGTACTGAATCTTAGATACTTCAAGTGCATTTTTTTTATTTCAAAATTACATGTATACTCATATATATAGTATTACTTAGATTCTAGAATTGGAGAGAATCCCTCCCTAATTTTGTAATAATAATATTATTATTATTATAAAAAAAAATTAAGTAAAGATATAAAATGGAAAAAAATATTTTGAAGAGCCTATCAACTATTTATGATTTATGTTAATGATTGATGGAAATAAGAAAATTATATATATATATATATATATATTCCCTGAGAGAAAATATATAGACTAGACTTCGTCACATGCCTGTGGGACAAAATATATATATATATATATATATTGAGAGTAAAATCTTTATCAGAAAACTCACCAAATAATTAGAGGAACAATAGGATTTTTCTTAAAGTTTATTTTGTTAGGCCAAATTGAATAGTAAAGACTCCCATTTACGGTTTTTTTCATTTTAATCAAAAGTTTTAATTTTAGATTTATTGTCTAAACACTTGCGTTTCAATAGAGTTTTAACCAAAATTTAAAATTAATATATAAGATTTTTAAAAAATTATTTGGTTTATATACTGAAAAAAATTAATAATTCATCTCTTAATTTTTAAATATATATTTTGATTTATGTAATTGCAATTTAGTAAATTCTAAGAGTTCTCATATTTCCTATCTCAATTTTTCATCTTCATTTAAAAAAAATAAATTAATGAAATTTTAAAATTTTATTAATTAGTTATTAAATTATATTAATTTTTTAATTGAAAATAAAAAATTAGGCAAATAAAATTTAAAATTTATTAAATTTATTTAAACATATTTATGACTGAACTAAATATGCGGATGTTAAATTATATTAATTTAAAAAAGAAATTAATTAATCTTATATGTTTTTTCTTCCTGATATTAATGTAATAGGTTAAAAATAAAAAATAAATATATATGGAAATATAAAAGGGAACGATGATGTCCACTCACAGGCGTTGGATAAACCAAGCGAAGGAACACGCCATTACTTCGAGCTTTCTCGTAGAGAAATGGCGTCCTTCACTGCATTATTCATGAATCCGGTATTTCTCTGCAACAACAACATTCGCCGCTTCCCTCGCCATACACCAAATGCTCGAACAAGACTCAGACCCATCACCGCCAAACTTGCTGAAAAAACCTCGTTACAGTACAGAAAACTCGGGGACTCGGATCTTGAAATCAGCGAAATTACTCTTGGAACCGTAAAGAACTTTTGCTACTACACCCTATTTGATATAGTTTCCTTATAGTATGTTTTGCTATGAATTATCCATTCTATTCTTTTAAGAATTTCTTTCCACTCTCTGTTTTTCCTGTATGTTCTTGTACCTACATGAAATTACTTTTGTAAATCCTTGCCTTTCAGCTATCAATTTCCTCTATTTAATTGCCGAATTTTTCCTCATTGTGGGCTTTGTGTTTTTGGTAATATTTCAGATGACCTTTGGACAGCAGAATACAGAGAAAGAAGCTCATGAAATCCTTAGCTATTCATTTGATCACGGCATTAATATTCTTGACACAGCTGAACTCGTAAGTCTCTCTCTCTCTCTCTCTGTGTAAATATAATAATATTTTTGTTCTATCTTTAATTTCAAGTTCAGTCAACTGTAATAATAAAGTCGTTTGTGTAACTTCTCAAACACTAAAATGCAAATTAATGTTAAGTGGAATTCTATCTGATATCTCAATTTTTCTCATGCAATCGAATACATACTGGATTTATTATTGTTCATTTTTTTTAAGGATATGTTCGTTATTTAAATATTCCAATTCATTCTCATTGATTTTGTAAGTCAATTTCTGAAATATTGTAATATTGTTTCCAGTATCCAATACCACCGAGTAAGGAAACACAAGGAAGAACAGATCTCTATATTGGTAGCTGGTTGAAATCCCAGCCCCGTGATAAGGTACTCGGAGTATGACAGATGAGTGATTGATAAATTTGTGAAAGGCAGCTCTGTGGTTGTAACTTTAACTTTAATAGTAGCTGAATTTTTCATCAACAGTTCTGACCTTCCTTGTTGTTTCTCTTTTGAGACTATTTAACTTCCTAAATTCTGAATTGCGATTCATGCAATAACTTATGTGGGTACCTCATGCATGGATAGGTTATTTTGGCTACAAAAGTGTGTGGTTATTCAGAGCGGTCAACTTGTGTTCGTGATAATGCAAAGGTTTTGAGGGTTGATGCTGCTAATATCAGAGAGAGCGTCGAGAAAAGCCTTCAGCGCCTTGGAACAGACTACATTGATTTGTTGCAGATTCATTGGTAACGTCATGGTTCCTATATGATTTATCCTTACATAGAAGATTGCATTTCTTTTCACAAAATTTGTTGTTTATGAACCCTCGCAACTATTATCTTAAGCCATATGATCAATTGCTGCATAATCTAGAAATGGCTAACTGTTCTCACTTTGAATTATAACTCTCCTGTCATATATTTTGTTTGAGTTCAAAATTTTCATTTGTTGACTTTTGGCCTTATGGAGTATAGTGCACAATTATCCAAATCCTGGAACTTCAATGGGAGGTTTGGTCCTTTTGACAAAACCCTGGTCTTGTTTTTCTAATATCTGGTTATATAATATTCGTTTTAAGGACTTGAAGTTCCTCTATGTTGCCTCTTATTGAGGGTACAGAAAGCAAAATCTGCTGCAGGCTTATGCCTCGTATTTCCATTTCAAATAGCTTTCTCTGACTGATGCATGAGTTCAGAAGACAAGAAGGATCCATATTCCAAGAGATGCGGTGGTGAATGTCTGCATTTTGCTTTGCCTTGATAAGATGAAGACCTTCAAGCAGAAGACCAATAATTGACCCTCTTATGTGCAACTTTCCTTTCTTTAACTATTTATAGAATTGCTTTAGCAAGAAATCTAAAATTGGTGCCTGCTGCAACTCAAGTACAAGGAATATAAACTATATAAATGATCTTTTTATGTAACATCATATACAGAAGCCTTGAACAAGAACTACCAGTAACAGAGCGCCACGAAACTGTCGATTTGACATTTAATTGCTGATTGCTGTAATAGCTTTCTTTCGTTTCCATTCTTACTCATGGAATTGCATGTAACAGCTGTTAGCAATCAATTGTTGACAATGTTGAGTATAACACTGTAACCTACTGCTTCCTTTCATTACTTTAAATTTGTTGGTTTAGTCATGAGCAAATTTTCCTATACTTACAATTTATTTTCTGATCATATGTGGGAACAGGCACATTGTGCTTTCTGTTAGTGTTGCTTAAAAAAGGAATAAAATTATAGAAAGATTTCATTAACATGTAAATTCACTTGAAATATTAGGCCAGATCGCTATGTACCACTCTTTGGAGAGTTTTTTTATGATTATTCGAAATGGAGACCCAGTGTGCCATTTGTGGAGCAACTAAGGGCCTTTCAAGAACTCATTGATGAAGGAAAGGTAAGCTTTTTTTTTTTTCTTTTGTTGAACAGTGGCTGGTGCTATATTTTGATGAACAGTTAAATAATCTTCCTTACATTTAATGCACCAAAAAGCATAGATTTACTGCGAGTTGGCTAACATTATGGAATGCCTTTGCACTTATTTAGGTACGATACATTGGTGTTTCAAATGAGACTTCATATGGAGTAATGGAATTTGTTCATGCAGCCAAAGTTGAAGGGCTACCAAAGATTGTTAGTATCCAGAACAACTACAGTTTGTTAGTTAGGTGCCATTTTGAAAGTAAGTTCTTGACATATCATCCTTATAGGTCAAAATAAAACTTGGCTTGTTTTTAGTCCCTTATAATTTTGTTGATTGCTCTTTTACAGTTGACCTTGTTGAAGTTTGCCACCCAAACAATTGCAACATTGGCTTACTTGCTTACTCTCCCTTGTCTGGTGGAGCACTGAGTGGAAAATATTTGGACCTGGACTCTGAAGCTGCCAAAAAAGGAAGACTAAACCTCTTCCCGGGCTACATGGCAAGATACAAAGATTCACTTGCCAGGGTAATGTTTACATTTGTTATATAATCTTAATTGCAGCAGAGAGAGTGAACGTGTAACTGCCTAAGCCCATCTGAGCTGAGTAAGTTAAGAAGATTTGATCCATATCACTTGACTCAATAGGGCCAGCTAGTCTGAGTTATAAGACTTGAATATTTAAACTCTCTATTCTTCACCATTTGCATTGGCGTCGGACTATAGTTCCAGGGGTTTTGGCTCAACATTATTTCTCAATTAATAACAACCAATGTTATACCAAAATAGGTATTGTCCTATTTTGCTGTTGCAGAACTGTTGCATAGTGTTGGTGGCATGCAATTTCTGTTAGAACTGCATTGACTTAGTGACCTCACCTGAAGAGTTGTTTTTCATCTGTTTTTACGTTGTCTTAACTAAACTACACTTCAAAGAAGCACTAGTGTTCTTAAAACTTTTTGCACCTTTCATGCAATTGCTAAAATGAGCTATATAGGATAGGCCTTCCTCCTTGTAATCAAGACAGTAAAATAGAAATTAGTTTTATGCCATGTGCAGGTAAGTTGCTATCAAGTTGTCAAAAGATGCATTGAAGTTGTGACTGGATTTTCATATATAACCATGTTTTTGTCCTTTATGGAATCATTTCTCAAAAGTAACATCAAATCTAATTAACTTAGAAAATAATTGAACAAAATGATGGCCTCATTATGAGATCAATTATCTCGATTTTTTTATTGCATGTGATTTTGTGCTTCATATGTCTAGAAGAGTAATTGCAACCTGTTATATATAGAGCTTGATGTTCATTTTTTCTGTGTTCCAGGAAGCAACAGAGAAATATATCGAAATGGGCAGGAAGCATGGATTAACTCCGGTGCAACTTGCACTTGGATTTGCACGAGATCGTCCATTTATGACGAGTTCTATCATTGGGGCAACCTCAGTTGACCAATTAAAAGAAGACATTGACGCTTTCTTGACAACAGAACGTCCTTTGCCACCAGAAGTAATGGCAGATATTGAAACCATTTTCAAGAGATATAAAGATCCTGCTATCCTCTGAGATCTGTGCGATGCGGTGTGATTCTTTTGTTTAGTTTAGTTATATGTTAAGTATGCAATTTTGCACCATCTACTATTTAACACTCATTCTTTTTCTTTATTATGCTTGTTGCATCTGATATGCAGAGCAACCTCATCAGAACAATGGGAGAGTAGCAACTGCTCAGTAAAGTAGATATTCTTTGTATTTTCCACCAACAACAACAGAACAAAACAAACACCAAACAAGAACATCCATAAGTTACATGATTGGATCAATGAATACACTTGCTTGGAAGGAGACTCTGTATGAGTGTAGAGATTCACTATGAAAGTCAGATAATACAAGACTGCAATTACAGGCAATTTCAATAAAATGCATTTACCTTTGTCCCTTGCTAAAAAAATTAGACTTGTGTAGATATAATTATATTATAGTAAAATATTGACAGTAATATAGTTAGCTTATAACAATACTATTCAGTGTTAATCTCAAAAAACTATGTTTTTTTTTTTTTTTGGTTCACAGAATAAAATATACTAAAATAATGTCACTTAAAAATTCTTTTGGTAGATAAAAAAAAAATATAAATCAAGTATTGCAGAATTTCAACAAAAAAATATATTAAAATTAGATTAAACTTAATAAAAAAAAAAGAAGATAAAAGGGGAAAATGAAATCTTTTTAGTAGCACCAAATGCTGTGTCGCATCTCAATCGACATGTCGTTTTTTCAGGGTTTTTTAAAACCACCATTAGAGGGTAGACCCGCCAGATCTAATTAGATCATAGATTAATGACAAACGCCATGTCGTAGCTCACGGAGATTTATTTAGGTAGCTCGTGAAAGCAGTGACAGAGTCCCACCGCGTGACGTTGGCGTCCGTGTCGCTCAACGGTTTCCTTTCCTCCCCCACACATTATTATCTGTTAATTGCATTCGGAAAAAAAAAATTGACAATAATTGACTTTCTAAATTCTTCTTTACTAAGCAATCTCAGATTGTTTTCCCTAGATTGTATAGATCTTTCATCCCACTTTCCAGGAAAAAAAAAGCTGCGAATTTTCCTCGAAAACATTTCTCCATTTTCCGTCATATAAACACAACTTTCTCAATTTCGTTTAAGCAAGAAAGGGGGAGAAATGGGGCAACAACAATCCAAAGATGAGTTGCTGTTTCAGCAAGTTAATTACGGTAACACAGAAGGAATTAAAGCTCTTTGCAGGGAAGGCGCAGGCCTCGAGGTACCAATTTCTCTCTCTTTCTCTCTATTATTATTTTTGTTTATCTGTATTTGATTATTGAATTTTTGGATTATATGTAATTCTTCTTCTTTTTTTTTTTCCTGTCGTTGCAGTGGCTTGACAGAGATGGTAAAACGCCATTGATATTAGCGTGCCTGAATCCTGAGCTGTACCATGTGGCTAAAACTTTGATAGAGCTCGGTGCTAATGTTAATGCTTACCGTCCTGGTACAAGAATTTGCTGCTTCTTCTTTTATGCAGTTTGATTAATTTGTTCTAATAATGTTAATCCTATACTTTTCAAATAATTTCTATTTCCCTTTTACGGTGAGTTAGCTTGAATTCAACCTCAATTTTAAAAGTTAAGTATTGTGAAATGCTGCCTGAAGCTCTTTTGGGATACAAGGACAAGAATGTAGATTTTTTCTTTTTTTGAATCAGCTGTCTGGCAACTAATTACTCGATTTTTAAATTAATTATTCCTCATTGTGCTGCAGGTCGTAATGGAGGAACTCCTTTACATCATGCGGCAAAAAGGGGCCTTGACAGAACTGTCAACTTACTTCTTTCTCATGGAGGTGAGCTGTAATCCTTCTTATTTCTGGCTGCTATGAAAATCAAGTGTTACAGTGATGAAAATATGCGCCCCCCGCCTCCCCCCAAATTATGTTATTACTGTTATTTTCTTTCCACTGTCAGCGGCATGATAAGTGGTGTGTTCAAAATTTCAGCGAATGCTCTAGTACTGAATGATGATTGTCAAACTCCTCTTGAAGTTGCTAGGGCTAAAGGACACAACAATGTTGTCCGTGCAATTGAGGTATGCTTCTAATGGTACTCAATATGTATGTAGCAAAATCCTCAGTAAATAAGAGCTCTAGTGCAAGTTAGATTTTTTCTCTAATGCTTTGCAGAATCATATTTGCTTATTCTCTGGTTGGATGCGGGAATTCTATGGGCCAGGATTTCTAGAAGTCCTTGCTCCTCAATTAGTTTCCAGAAAAGTGTAAGTTTTAAGGTTCATGCAGTCTCATTGAAGTCTTTTCATATAAGCAATTTGAAATGGGTTGCATGAAGCAGTTGCCTTTGTTAGTTAATTATCAATATGTAATCATCTGATTTCTCATAGGGAACCATATATGTGTGTTATTATTTGCAGATGGGTTGTCATTTTACCAATTGGTTCCCGTAACCCTACAAAGCCTTTCAAGTTGGAGCTTGCCATATATAATAATTCACAGGTATCAAACTAATTTTGCTGACTGTGCAAGAAAATTGGATAACTAGATTCACTGTGAAATTAAGTAATCTGTGACTTTGCTATTTTACTGCAGAATTATTTGTAGGTTTTGTGACTGCCTTAGTGATACATTTTATATTTGTCCTTAGGTCTTATTTGAAGTGCACTTCATTTCTTTGTATTCTATATACGGGATATTTTGCTCAAATATTGATCTTTATGTCTCTAATTTGTCAGTTCTCTAATTATTTATTGTAATCAGTTTTTGCTCTGTTTTGGGAATTTTTTTTTAAAAAAAATCTTCTACCTTAAGTTTAATGGCTTTGATTGCATAATGGCTTTAGTTTTGCTTGTCCAAGTTTTCATGTTTTTATTGTTTGAAGGCCTGAAAAATTAGAAGTTACTTATGAACTACTTTTAATAATTAACCAGGATGCCCAACCACGAACTCTGATCGCATTGTGGAAAGCTAATTTGGAGGAACCAAAACTGCATCATTGTGATACTTCTGTGATGATTGTCGACAATGCCACCAGTAATTTCTTAACACTGAAATGACTTTTCTTCAAATTAATCATACATTCATTAACTCTTTCCTTAGAGTGGATCTCTTAGTTCTCCTGAAATTGCTACGACACTGGTTCCCTTGATTTTACATTTACATTGGATTTTTGTTCATGCATAGTCCCAAGAGGCAGGAGGCGGAGACAAGCGAGGCATAGGCCTCGAACAGTTAGGCGTAAGTATGATGGTCCCTAAGTTATTTTTAAGCTAGATAAAAATTATCCAAGAATCGTAACATAAGAATTAGAGATGATCCAAATGAACAGTGGGGACGTATAGTGTATCCTTTGCATTGCTCCAGCCTCCAATTTGAAATATTTGTCAGATAGCTAAGGGAGTTTTTTACTATATTGAAATTATTCTGATATTATGATTGTTGTGACCCCACTTAGTACATTGTCTTGTTAGAGACACGCGTTAGACTTGCACCTGCAAATGAGGGTGATAAGCAGCAGCTTCAGTGGTTCTGTGATGCATGCAAAGGAATTCCACAGGTACAAATTGCACTTTGTACAGTTGTTACTCTTCCTTAGTTCATAAAGCAATAGAGAGCTATTATGGCAATTTGCTGATCCAGAAGTGCATGTGGATGTAGTTTCACTTCCATAATTTCTTTTGAGGAATTTTTTTTGGTAGTATTAGAATTTCCATGCTTGTAAAGAATCATTGTTCTTTTCCAATGAGCAACTGATGGAGGCGTTTGGAAAGAAAGAAGACTTTGTAAGGCACCTTTTCTGGGAATTTGTTTGAGTAACTTTGCATCACAAATTTGAAAATGAAAATGAAAATCATTGTTCATAATGATAAAACAGATGGATTTTTAGATCAACATGGGGATCTCCTTAGATGTAAAACCCATATACCCAAAAATTTAATGCTGAAGTATTCAAACACTTTCATTTCAGATTATAAAAAATTGAAGCTTTGCCAATCTTAGACCATCAGTTTACCATTCCAGCATTGCATGTGTGAAGAAAGTAGTCCCCAGCATTAAGCTTTTTATGATTTGTCAAACAAACATTAACAATTTTCTGGTTTGTGGCAAAGAAAAATGTCTGGACCAAGCTAGCTATTTAATGTGGAAAAGGGAAGTCCTTGGATATGTCCAAACCTGATTTGTCATATAAATACTTGGAAAGACTGGAACATTGTATTTTGTTATTTGTGACAACTTGCTGAAGGCTAAAATGAAGTTTAAAGTAATACATTCCTTTATCTAACCACGCCATTGAGAAGTTATGTTTATCTGTTCAGAATCCATTTGAAATTGAAGCATTGCTGATTTGCTTACCTACATCCTTGCTTGAGAGTCTTTGAGAAAAGTGTAATGTTCAAAACCTCTGAGAGTTGTGGGCTTTCTGGTATTTTCATTGCACAAGTGGTGACTCATACTTAAAATTCTGACGTTTTTGTGATAAGGGCCTTCTAATAAAATTATCAGTAGTGCCCTATTGTTATATGTGTAGAAATAATTTATTGTTGCTTCTTCATTGATTTTTTCTTATTCCATAATTCTTTCTAGCATCAAGCCTTCCAAGAGTATGTTTTACTTCAAGATGACATGCAAGGAAGTTGCTCTTGGTAGTTGTGTAGTTGCTACTAGTTGGTGCCTGCATATTATAAAAGTAGAAAACTTAATGGTCCACAGGAAATATACATCTTTTTGGTTAATCTTCATTGTCTACTTTTTTTAGCTCAGATGTCCTCTGCTAAAATATTGCAAGCTTCAATCCTTTAAATTCAGAAGCCCTGTTTGTTATGGCATTATGTAATGCGAATATTTTGAATATTGCAGGCAATGCATCCTCCTGCTTTTCTGCATAATCCTGTGTCTTCAACAGTTCAAGCGACAGCTCCTCCATCTGCAGAAGAGTTAGAATTAGCAATGGCACTCAATGCCTCTATCCAGTCTGCCATGGCAGAGGCACCAATTATTGATGCTCACTCTGGTGGAGCAAGTGCTTCCACCAGTTGGAATGAGCCCGTGAATGCTGGCAGTCAAAGTGTTCTTCCTTCAAAAGCAACTGGTAGTATGTGGGCTGCACATGAAGCTGGCCCTAGTGGCAATCCAACTCAGCACCAGATCCAGAACAGCGACATCTCTACTGTGCAGACAGCAACTCAAGCCCCTGATTCAGTCCCATCAGCTCCATCCATCATAGATGAGATTGTAGAAGATGGTCCAATTCATTATCCATCGATTGATTCTAGTCCTATTGATATGTGTTCCCCTCCTGTGGATAACTTAGCAGCTAGCACAGGCGAAAAGAAAGAGAATGGTGGTTCTTCATCCTGCACTATATGTTTGGATGCTCCAGTTGAGGGGGCGTGCATCCCATGTGGCCATATGGTTGGTTGTATGTCTTGTTTAAAGGAGATCAAAGCAAAGAAATGGGGTTGCCCTGTGTGCCGTGCCAATATCGACCAGGTTATAAGGCTGTATGCTGTTTGAAAGTTCAAGCAGAATGAGAAAGGTGCAAACGGTAATTACGATTCAAGCATTTCATAGAGATTTGTTTCTACCTTTGTTTCCACCTTCCCCCCCACCCCCCCACCCCCATCCCAAAAAAAAAAAACACATTATTTACTCACAACTTACCTATACATGAGTTAAATTCCCCTCCAAATATTTTTATGCTTTCCTTCGACTTTTATATGATATTGGTACCTTACATACTTTTTAATTTTTATCAATTTCAAAAAGGAAAAGACCTTTTTCATCCCTACATTTTTGTGAAAATTTTATTTTCTTTTTTAGCATTCATCTTCAGGCACAAAGATAAAGTTTTATTTCTGCCCCTGCATATTCCTCCTGGTAGGATCAAGTGCTTGCTTTTAATGTATATTTTGCCGGCATAACATTGTTGACCAACTTATTTGGAAGTTGGAAATTTTTTTTCTGATTCTCTGAATGATATAAAAATTATATCAAAACCGGAAGAAGCTATAGGCTTTATACCAATAATAAGTTGCATGATCAGAGACTGTAAGGAGGTCAATGATACCTTAGAAACCACAAAGTAACGGTATAAGAAAGTAAATTTAAGAGAGCAAGGAGATGCTAACTGCCAGATATTATCTGCAGCTGCAGGTGAGTTTGATCACACTGAAGAATCAATAACTTCAGCAGCACAAGATCTGTCCATGAGCGGTGCAAAATAAAATTGTAATCATTGGAGACCTGAATATTTTATTAATGTTGTCTTCTGCAAACCCGTTACTTGTATAAATTTATATTTTCAGATGTCCAGGATTGTGTCATGTTCGGAGCTTTTAACTCCATTCTTGAAGTTTGTGTAAATAGCTCTTTGTTATGCAAATAACATCCTCGGTTCCATATTAATGGAACTAGCCAAAGACTAATGCTTAAATCTCCATCGTTTGCTTTTGCTATAATGGGGACTGTCACCAGTTCCAATATGATATGCTGAGGTTTTTTTTTTTTGTTTTCCATTTTCTTAAAGTTGGGTGGGATCTGGATTGGAGTCGGATTAAGGCCTCTTAGTTTACCGAGTTGGCAAGGAATGGGTGTGCTAGGGCAATGTCAATTTCAGAGCATCATTACCTTTTGACAGAGAGCTGTTACGTAAGCCTTTACGGTAATTCACGGCCGAAGAGTTTGTGGGGGTGGGGTGGGGTGGGGTGAGGGGCGTGCCATGGCAGGCGAAAAGCAAGCGAGCGGCGGCTCTGATAAATTCAGTGTTATAAGTCTATTTGTCATTGTAGTTTAATCTAAGTTTAAAAATGGGAAATTTGTCCAGAGGACTTTTCCTCATGATCAAATAAGTTTAATTTTAATTTTTTAGTCATATAAATTTCTTTAATTCTCCATATTAATATTATTTAACATTTAACATTTATAAAAATAATATTTTATTATTAATGTGAAGTTGTGGATTTATTCAGCCAAAATATTAAAATTAAACTTATTTGACCTTTCTATCAAAAGTAAATTTAGACTTATTTTTACTTAAAAATGTATGGATCACTTGGAATATATTAATACAAAATTATTTTAAATTAAATTTATACATTTTCAATATAAAAAACTCTAAATCAACTCGTCTTTTTTCAGTAACACTTAAAAATAGTATATTCTTTTTTTTTTTAAATAGAAATTAGTATATTCTTTAAAAATAAATTTTAACTACAATACAAAACAAGTTGTTAGTTAGCCTTGTTTCGGGAGGCGGTATATTCATTTCTCCTTTGCTGGCCGTTTTGTTGCTTGTTGGTTGCGTTTCGCGGGATTATGGGCAAGTTTATTGATTTTGTAGCATTAGGCAACCTCTATTGATTTTGGAAAATTATATTATGGAAAATAATTACCTAAACTAATTTCATGTAGATATATTTAGATTTATGGTCTAAATATATACAAATTTAATGCACATATATTGACCAGAGATATTGTATAATTTTAATAATTCGTGAACATTTCTCAGTTAAAATGAATTAAAATTAAATTCAAACATCTCTAAATCAATCTAACTATATAAGATCGTACAGAACAAATATACCAATGGTGCTGCAAGATTTGAGATTGCAAACATTGATTAATAAGTAATTAAGCAATCTAAAATGTATGATTGGATGACAAAATCTTTTTTTTTATTTTAATCAGTAATTTTGAATTTAAATTTTGACTATGTATAGAGAAATTTTATTTAAAATTTAAAAGCGAATATTTTGTTTCTTTAATTAAGTTTTATTTAATATTTAAAATTTAAATTTTAAGTTCAATTAGCTTTAGTAGAAGTAATCGAGCTAGTTCAATGGCTTGAAATACTAAATAGTATAAACAGAAAAAATATAATAATAATAATTAAGCAGGTTGCCAAAAATTTAGCTCATTAAAAAATATTTTTTATAAAAAATATTTCTAAATATAAATTATTTTTTATAAACAAATGAACCTAAAAAAAAAAACTAATGTAGAAGAGGCCACAGAAATCATGAGAAGAATCCCATTTTATATATTTTAGTGGAAGAGGCAGCTGATGAACTCCAACTTGGAGAGAAGTAGCAAACTACTGCCTCCTTCAAATTTTTTAAATGTTTCTAAAAGGTTTTTTTTTTTTTTACAGCAGTTAAAAAAAATTATTAGATGACCTTATTTTTCTAAAGATGAGAAAAAGAAATAATTAAAATTACTTTCTTAAATTTTTAAAATGGTATTAAAAATAAAATAAAATAACACTTAAAATAGAACGGATCGGTATTTTCAATAATAATTTTAATAGTAATAATAAATATATTTTTAATTATTGTTTGTTTTATCTATAAAGTAAATAGTACAGAATTGTCTCATTTTGTGTGATTTAATGGTACTTTCAGTTTGTCGCTATTTAGTGTTAGAAATGTTGAAAAATATTAATTAAATTAGATTGTCGAAATAAAATAATTAGCAAAATCTTTTTTTTTCCTTAAGGTTAATAGTATTTTCTAGTCAGCTCTAATACATGAATATTAAATTTTCTCTCTAAATAATTTTTAAGAGATTATCCTCTAAAGAAAAAAAATTACTAGTATTATTTGAAAGAATAAAAATATTTTCACCTTAAATAGAATAAAAAAATGGATGAATGAGTCATGACCACATAAAACTCTCCATTATTATTTTGATCACTTTGTAATAAATAAATGTTCATCTCAGGAATCTATAATCAAGATGTGCTAAACAAAGATCAGAATTTTTTTTTTTATTTATTTTGAGAAATCCAAAGATACTTTTGGTTCTCCTACCAAATTCTGCTGCAAACAACTTGGAATCAGTCGTGTAAAGGAGCAAAGCAACTGGTGGTTATTGCCAAATTTAGTACAATTTGAGAATTATATATATATTGTTGAAACCCAATTGACATAACTTTGGTTATAGCTTAAAATCAGGGATTGGGCAGCTGACATTTATAGTACAGATTTGTCTTGGAGGCCATAGTGAAATGACCATGAAACAAGGCAGTCCATGTGCATTTCTTCTCGGGCCAACAACAACTTTCCAATTTTTCAACTGAAAATTAGGCTTTGGTAGGCTCCCACCAATGGGATTGTTAAGTGGTCTGGTTCCCTTAACTTTTTCTTAGTCCTTCTTATCCATGTATTCACTTCAGAGAAACCCTAACTGATGTGTTGTTTTTGCATGGGATGGATGGCTGCTGCTACCTAGCTAGCTTGCTTTTGCTACAGCTGAAGCCCCAATGATTTATCAATAAATGTAACTCGTTTAATTTGTATACAGACATTTATATAATTAGATAAAATGAATGGCTTGCTGTTCTGATTCAGACATTCATATAAAATAATTAGATAAAATGGCTCACTTGATTTAAAAGTTTTATGATTAAATCATGTTAAGTTCTATATAAGATAAATTTTATTTTATTTGCGTTCATTAATAATATGGCAAAGTTATAGACATCTCATAGATCCATGATTAGGGCATTGTGGCAGCTGGAAGTTTTCAATGCTTCATGCACAGTGTAAAGCAGCTGCTGTTATGGGCATGGAGAGAGAAAATTTTCAGGTGCAGGTTGTACAGGGAGGAAGATCATTAGAGGGTAATATGGTAAATGAGAAAAGGTGTTGTCAATCAATACTAAAGGGTGAAGAAACAAAATCATGTTATTCCCTTATAATTTTTTTTTTTTAACTATTTCACCTTTATGCTGTCTTCATCTATCACATCTCTCACTCTCTCTACTGTCCACCTCTTCCTCTTTCAATTGCAACCCTAAACAAGCCAAGGCTCCTTCCACTTAGCCACTCCGGACTGGAGAGTTCATTTGCTTCCCCTTTTTTAGTGAAAATTATATGTGCCAAACTTGCAGGTAACAAAGTTAGAAAGCCTACCACTATCATCACCCTTTCAAGGGTTTCTAGGATTTTGACCATAACATGAGATTTAAAAGAAACCTCAAACAATCAGACTCTGTAGTTTTAATCTCTCTTTTCCCTTCCCTGTGAGTCTATGTATCATCGTATGGATATTGTCTCTATTGTTTTCCATCTTCCATTAAAATTAGTTCCTCTGCCTCTCTAATGGCAGTCTTGATCTATAGCTAAAATTCAAATACCATTGATGATCAAGATCTTTCTCAATTCTTTAGCAGCTAGCTATCTGTTTTATTACTCTTATGGGATCATCAAATCCATTCTGAAATCTTGCTGTTAACAAACTATATATCGGCTTTTCTTACTTCTTTCTTTCTCTCTCTTTGTAGAGCAAAATCCTTCAGTATCACCTCATAAGCCTCTCCAAGAACGCTCAAGAGTCAAGACCCATTTTCTATATATATATATATGGACTCCCTTCAAGAATTTGACTCCACATCCATCGCACTCCCGCTCACCTCCACAACCGGCAACACCACCGCGACTGTTGCCTCCTCTTCCCCAATTTCCTCCACCTCTAATCTTAGCCGCTACGAGAACCAAAAGCGGCGAGACTGGAACACCTTCGGCAATACCTCCGCAACCACCGGCCCCCACTCTCCCTCTCCCGGTGCAGCGGGGCGCACGTACTGGAATTCTTGCGCTATCTAGACCAGTTTGGGAAAACCAAAGTCCATACCCAACTCTGTCCCCTTCTTTGGCCACCCAAATCCCCCTGCGCCTTGCCCTTGTCCTCTGCGCCAGGCCTGGGGTAGCCTTGACGCTCTTATTGGTCGCCTCCGTGCTGCCTTTGAAGAGCACGGGGGAAAGCCAGAGAACAACCCTTTCGGGGCTCGTGCTGTTAGGCTTTATCTACGTGAAGTTAGAGATTCCCAATCTAAAGCTCGAGGGATTAGCTACGAGAAGAAGAAAGAAAGAGACCCCCACATCAACAGCAACAGAATCCTGCGTTAGTGATGGCGCCACCACCAGCATCAGCGACCACTGATACAAGCGATGATCATGAGTAAGTATTACTGCTGCCACCCATTTCAATCGAAGAACAAGATTGAGGATAAAACTCATTACAAACTGCTCTTTCATAGTTTTATATGCAACAGGCATGACTATGAGCTGGTAATGTTATCTTTGTTGCATCATATGGTGCGATATCTCTTATGGGTTTTGATGAACTCTCTAGATAGTTAAGTAATGAGCATGGATATTATTGGGAACCACATGTTATATATTTTCTGTAGTCGTAGCAGTAGCAGTAATAGTAGGGATCACAGAGAGGTAGCTGTTGATGAACATGTTTGCCTATTTCTCTCGGATATGTAGCTGGAAAGGTGACGAGAAATAGATTTGGATGTGCTGTTGTGTCATGTGTGTCTTTTTTTCCTTCTTTTATTTCTTTCCTCCATTTTCCCACTTTGTTTATATGATGGATATTGGCAAATCATTTAGATATTATTTGCAAAAAAGGATCCTGCGTCAGATTTGTGAAGCACTAAATTTGTATACTTTGTTCATTTTTGGTATTACTCATGGTAGTCTCTGTCCTATTTTGTTTTCTCCTCTCCTTTTGCTTTCTGCTGCTGTTGCTTTTCTCTCAGCGGCATGGATATGCCAGAACTTGTGTACATATAGAGGGTGAATAAACAGCAGAAACCCTGCGAAATTGATTTTAAGTCTTGACAATTGTGGTGTGCATCTTAAATGGAGTCCATGCAGCTAAATTTCACTTTTTTTTTTGTAATTAGCAAATTTTCTTTTCTTTTAAAGGCTTTGATCTTAGCATTCCAGGTATTTTTATGGATCTTTGTCTTTGAATGGTATCTTTGCTGTGTCCCATCATCATGTGTTTGGATTTCCCCTAAAGTTGGGATATATATCATTAAATATGTGAGAATCCATTATCACATGAACAGTGCAAATTTAGTTTGTTCATTGTGAAGGACATGAACAGATTGATTTAGAATTTCAGTTTGGAAGAAGACAATCTTTCTCATTAATTAATTCGTCTACCAAAATTATATATGTAAAAAAAAACACATGAATTATGTTAATTCAGTAATAAAAACAATGAATTATAAGAGCAGAATGCTTATACAGATGGTGTTTCTCAGTCCTATCTTTCACTCTACATAGTATAACCATGTTATACATACACGTACAATGAGTTTTTGTATATGATTTCCATTTTTTAAAGTATTTTATTAGAAGAGAAATGCTAGCAACAGTTTCTTGAAGAGATGAATATTCAACACTCTTCTTCTTAAAAAAAAAAAAGAAAAATTCAGCATTCTTCGTCTTATTAGCATTCTTCGGCATTTGACTTGTTTTTGGAACTGAGAGCTCTTAATTTCAAATTCTAGTCAGAGCTAATTATATATATCTATATGGAGAGGGAATTTTGTGTTTTGAACGAATTAGTATTAGATGTCAATTAACTTCTGTGCATGATCTCATCTTCACCTAACTATGTGCTAGGTTTGAATTATTGGCTGCTTAGAAAGCCAAAGCAGCTAACTTATAGGCACCTCTATGCACCAACCAGGACTGGATTACAAGCTAAGCTATCAAAGACTTCTTTCTGGTTTCTTTTCTCCTGGTCATGTATTCTTTTATCTTCATTTCCTCCTGAGAAAGAGTATGTCTTTGTTTTTTTTTTTTTAATCTTTTTCATTGGAAGAGAATAATAAATTTGCTTGGGTAATTAAGTCTACATTTGTTTCATGATTTTTTCATATTTTTTTGGTGTTTGGGACATTTAGCAGAAAATATTTTTTATAATTAAAGAAAAAAGATTAAATTTAGGAAAAAAAATAATTTTTTTGAAGAGAATCTTTTTGCACTTTAATAGATTTAATAAAAAAATCTATTAAATTAAATCCTAGTGAATTTTTAATTTCAAACAGAGCTTATAAATATTTACTGCGGCAGCTTCTCCATAAAACATGGCCACGCTAATTTAAGCAACTACTGTTGAGATTTCTTCTGCATGAAAACGATCATACTTCAAATTCAAATCTCTGTGAAACCACAATGCAACTGAGTTGTTTGCTTGCACACGAATTATTTATTATAATATTTTTAATAATATAATGCAACTTTTAATTTTTTTTCCTAATCATATAGTAAAACTTTTGTTAGAATTTTTAATAATTAATAATTTATATAATTGATGCAAAAATATAAACATATTCCATTTATTTTTAAATTTTGAACAAATTGTTCAATAAATTAATTTACATTATTTTAAAAAAAATAGTTCTTTAAAATTACTTATCGGTTTAAATTAAAATTTATAATACTTAATATATTACTTTTAATTAGTGCATATTCATTAGATTATCTATTTTAATATAATATTTAAAATATTATTGTATAGATTAAATGGATTAAATTTTAATTTTAATTTTAATTTTTTTTTATATTTTTATTTTATATTTTATCATGCTAAACATATCTTTTGTAAAAGAAATCAGAAAAAAGATAGAAGAGGTGTCCTTTGTGAAAAGACAGACTTTTAACCAATAAACCTTCGAATTGCTGAATCTATTAGCAATTGGAAGCTTAGACATGAGATCAAAAGTCCATTCACTTGTTTTTATAATATTAAACTGTATTCAAATTGAATTTTCCAATTTTCATATCTAAAATTTTGCTTATTGTTTATGTATTTTTTTTAAAAAAATTTGTATTGCTCGAAAACGAGAAGCTGACTAAGTTCAATACTAATTTTATT